>NW_027397063.1:121279458-121292331 GCF_003265705.2 Callorhinus ursinus | reverse complement strand
CACCACCATCACCTCCACCACTGCTGCCACCACCTCCACCATCACTGCCTCCACTACCACCTCCACCACCACCATCACCTCTATTACCACCACCACTGCTGCCACCACCTTCACCACCACCATCACCACCATCACCTCCACCACTGCTGCCACCACCTTCGCCATCACCGCCTCCACTACCACCATCACCTCCACCACTGCTACCACCACCTCCACTACCACCAATCACCTTCACCACCACCACCACCTCCACCACCACTACTACTTGTCTGCCATTATCATTACTGCACCGTCAGCAGCAGAATAATGACTACTTTCTCAAGTACTTTCTCTGACTGGCATTTTCCCCCTCAAGTCTGTCTTTATCTCTAGAGATTTACCAAGTTCTAGAGCTTTTGCCATTCTTACTTTATTCTGAAAGAAAAGCCCAAAGGGGATTTTGTGTGGTGATTTGGCTTCCTACAACTGTGGTATCATCTTGCTGAGGTATAGAATCTTGCTGAAGAAGGAGTTAAAAACTGGAAAAAAGAAAAAGTACTTATACCATGGTCCTTTAAAATTTTAAACCCTTATCTTCTCCTTATCCTATAAAGGTAGCTTAGTGTTTATCCTATGAGATAGCATAAGCCCCTCTGCTTTCACCACTTCCTTGCACTGCTGATTAATCCAAGGGTTCAGATAATATAATCAACCAAGTACTGATACGGATAACTCTACCACTCATCTTGTGTCATTTTCTTAGGGCCTTTTAGGTCCAGATGGATATGGATATCCAGGAAGAAAAGGAAAAAAGGTGAGGCTTGTCTTACAGAGTATTATGAACTAAAGACTATAGTTTTTATGTTATTTTATTAGAATAAGACTTATTATCCAAGCGGTATGCCAGAAATGGTTTCTGAATGCTGTTTATGACATGTTGTAGCTGCCAGAGTTCCCTCCTTAAAAAACAAGAGCTGATTTTGTCACTACCTTATTTAAAAATCAAACTCCTTTCCTCATCTTCTGCCTGTGCCAGATAGTTCCCCCCGCCCCGCCCCACACACAGCCAGGAACTTCCCCAACTCCTTGCCTTTGCAAACACTCTTGCCTCTATTTGGGATGTCCTTACCCATCTCCCTCCTTTGCCACAATTTTACTCATTTTCTCAGACCAACTCAAATATCAGCTTTTCCTTGTGGAAGCCTTCTTGGACTTCCACAAACAGATTTGGTTGTCCTCTACTCTGTGTTCCTAAAGTGAGTTGATCATATTTCTAGAGTAGCCCCTTTCCATTGAGGTTATATTATAATTTATCCCTACATATATGTCTACCTTCCAGTTTGTGAACTTGAGAGTAGATTGTACCTTATTCAATTTTCTATTGCTGGAACTAGCCTGGCACAGAGTAGGTACTCAAGTATGTTTCAATATTTCTACTCCCATAAGAAGATGGTATTTTAGCATGTTGTAGTTAATGGGTTGCTGACAGAAGTTTTGAAGAATGGAAACCACATGAAGCTTTTGAACATATCAAATGTCAGTTGCTACAGTTATTCTGAGTGCTTCAGTCCACAAGTAACCATTTATTGCTTCACAACATAAGAAATCACTAGGATGTTTAGTGATGCCCAGCTAGTTAACTCTGGGCTGGGCTTCCCTGCAATTCTTTTATTTCCCTTGATGGCACTGCTGCCATTTTATTGATCAGGAAAACGCCCTGAGTATAATTAATGGGTATAAATGCCCAAAACATAGTAAGCTCTGAGTGAATATCTGTGCAGTGATGAACAGTGGGGACCTCAGTGATCATCTAGTTCAGCCCTTTTGATTTATAGATAAGAAAATTGAGATGTAGAGAAGTGATATAATGTGCTGATGGTCACATACGATGGTCACACATGGTTAGAGACAGATCTGAGTGTAGAAGCTAGCCCATGGGATTGCCATCCTGGCAAATTAAGTCTTTCTTCTCTAGTGGGGAGTTTGCATGGCAGGGGAATTCTGGGTAGAATTCAAATGTCCATATTTTAAGCCACCTATCAGCCCTACACTAAATCCAAAGGCAGCCTATGCTTATTGTGGTGTGGCTAACACTGTGGAACACACAGATTCCATCCACATTTCATGGGTTTTTCCTGGCAAGGCTTAATGGCCTCACCTTAAACAGCATTGGCTGGCTGGCTGCCTTCCCCTCGTCTGTTCACTCTCTTCTCTGAATCAACTGTTTCATACCTTCTCCCCTTCCCTCAAACTTCCAAGACCTGCTTTCCCTTCCACATTTCAGCAATTGTGCTTCTTGTTTCATTAGTTAAATAGGAGAAATGAGCAAAGAACCTCTACGTACATCTACTACTACATAGGCCAACCAACTTCCCTCTGTACTCTGCCTTCTCTCCTACTGCTATGGATATGAGTCCATGCCCTCATCTAAGACTGATCGTGTCCCTCATGGACTGGATTCCATTCCCTTTTGCTTCATTAAAGTCCTGACTCCTTTTTCTTCTTCATCATCAAATTTTCTTCCCTCTCCATAGATCATTCCTGTCAGTATACAAAGAGGTCTGAATATAGCCCATCTAAAAAACAAACAAACAAACAAACAACAAAAATCCCTCACTTAACTACATAGTCCCATTGTTCCCTTTCTCTCTGGCAAAATTCTTTGATGGATTAGATCTGTATCTGTGGTTTTCACCCAGTGGTGGTTTTACCCTCCAGGAGACATTTGGCAATGTCTGGAGATGTTTTGGTTGTCACACCTGGGGGAGGGGATGCAAATGGCACCTAGCGGATAGAGACCGGAGATACTATGTTTCATCCTATAATACACAGGACAGCCCTTCACAACGAAGAAGAATTGTCAGGTCCAAAATATTAGTAGTGCCGAGGTTGAGAAAGCCCACTTTCTTTCCTCTGGTTCTCTCCAACTGATGACAACTGAACCTTCGTTCCTTGGCCCTGCCCACTCAATGACATCTGCTTTAGTCATGGTGCTGAATCCAGCGGTCTGTTCTCTGCCCACTTCATACTCCAGGTCTCAGCAGCATTTGACAAAGGTGATTATGGGCTTGTTCTTGAAACCTTTTCTCTCTCATCTCCCAGAACACACCACTTCTCTGTTTTTTGCTGGCTCCTTATTCTCAGTTTCTTTCGAATGTTCTTGACCTCTAAATATTAGAAGACTCAGGACTCTACTTCAGTTATTCCCCTCTTCACTTACTTCTCAGGTGACCTTATCCAGTTCCATGGCATCAGGTGTCATCATCATGTGATCTCCAGTGTACTTCTCCATCTTGGACCACTCTCTGAAACTCTAAACACGTTTCCACTTGAAAACTGTCATGTCCCAAAACAACCTTCTCCTCTACCTCCTCTTTCTCCTTCCTTTTTCTTCTTCTTTTGTTAACCTTTGATTATAGAAAAATCCAAACATATGTACAAGTGGAGAGACTAATAAAGTGACACCTCTCCCCATGTACCCATCACCTAGCTCAAACAATGAAAAACCCTTGGCCAGTTTTATATTGTTTTATATGCACTCCACCACACATGTATCCTTCTCCCAATTATTTTGAAGCAACGCCAGACATCATATATTCCATGAACAGATATTTCAAGTTGTATCTCTAAAAGATTATTTATAAATATTTAAACCACAATACCATTATCAACCTAAGAATTAACAATAGTCTTTTAATATCATCAAATATCCCAGTCAGTCAAAACTGACTCCCCTGACAACCTGCCCCTCCTCTAGCCTTCGCCATCTCAGGGAGTGGAGCCTCCCATCTGCCAGTTGCTCAAGGCAGACACTTGCTGCATCTTTAGTAAATGTCTGTCTCTCACCTACTATATTTATCCCATCAACAAATACTGTGAGTCTACATTCCAAGTACATCCAGCATTTCATCACTTCTCACCCCTGCCACTGCCACCCTCTGGGCCAAGCCACCTAACTGGCATCCTTGCTTCCACTCTTGCCTCATCTAGTTAGTCCTCTGAACAGCAGCCAGAGCCCTATTTTATTTTATTTTATTTTTTTAAGATTTTATTTTCAAGTAATCTCTACACCCAACATGGGGCTCGAACTTGCAACCCCGAGAACAAGAGTCATGCGCTCTACTGACTGAGCCAGTCAGGCATCCCCAGACCCATCTTTTAAATGAATAATCAGATCATGTCGTTCCTTTACTCAAGGCCCAGCTTCAGCCCCTGATTTCATTCAGAATTAATCCCCCTGTTGACACGGCCTACAAGACTCTATACAATCTGGTTCCTCTGTGAACTCCCTGACATCATCTTCTCCCGCTTCCCTTCTGCCATTCTGCTCCAGGGTTCCTCAAACACAGCACACATTCATATTCTTGCCCCAGGGTTCTTCACACACTCATCCTTCTGCTTGAAATGCTCTCTCCCAGATACCTGTTTGGCTGGCTTCCTCAAGTTATGCTGGTCTTTGCCCAAATGCTGCCATTACCAAAAGGCTTTGTCTGACCACCTTATATAAAATAGTTACTCCCTTCCCAAACCTATCTATGTCATTCTTTATCCCTTAATCCCCTTTCTAGAATAGCATTTATCTCTCCCTGATATACATTTTTCTCTTTGCTAGCAGATAAGTTCCATGATAGCAGGGTCTTTGCTCTGTTCACTGCTCAATTCCCAGCGCCTAGAAAAGTGCCTGGCATGTAGTAGGTGCTAACTAAATATTCGTTGAATGAACAGTTGCTTTATAGTGTGCTTTGATCTGACAACGAGCACCTGCTTTCCAGCAGTCAATTTGGTACCCCTTCCTCTGGTTTCCATTGGATCAGACCTCTGGTTATTTAGACCACTAGATAAAAATGCTTAAGAAGGAAGTTCCATTACACAATATGCAATACATAGTCCCATTGTTCCCTTCCTCTCTGGCAAAGAAGGAAGGAAAAGAATTGGTAAAAATCATTTGCAAGTTGTTTCACTTTGAATTATAGAAATAAAATATGGCCACTTGGGAGTAGCTCAAGATAACAACTATTGCTATAGCTGTTTTTCCTGGCACCTGTTTTGAGTCTGTTTTCTCAAAATTATAGTTGTTTCTTCTTTTTCCCTGAGGAATGTCAAAGAAAGACTTAATCTCATGACATTAAACAGAACTTTATCTCATTTCTGACACTAGGGTGAACCTGGATTTCCTGGCTCTCCTGGTGCACAAGTAAGAATTTATCTTTCTGGGTCTGGCAGCTGGTATGCAGCATGTGTCATTTGTTTATAGTCATTTTTCTTCAAACTCAAGGCTTTGCTTTTGATTCTCTTAAGGGAGAAGATGGTGATCGGGGCCACCGAGGAGAGAAAGGGGCAAAGGGAATCAGAGGGCGGAGGGTAAGAATTAAAGGAATTTCCCAAGATCTAGAGAGGTACACATCATGACACTTCTTACAGGAGCATTTCTATTGGGTTAATGGACTTCTCAGAAGGAAGCTCTTGTCCTCCTCAGTCGGTAAACGTTCTACACCTTTCTCAGGCCATCCCCCCCCCTTAATACCACTCTCATTGATCTTGTGAATGCAAATGCAGCTCATCAAAGCATAATAACAGAAAATCCAAGTTAGAGTTTCAGTTACACAATATCAATATCTATGGTGAGTCTGGATATCATTTGGAAGGGTATTGTTTTAGCTGCAGAGCAAACATTGCTATTTCTGTAAGATTTTTTTCAAGCCTTAACTTTCTCTTAGCTAATTTAGGACTAGACTCTCAGGAATGTGGCTGCCATCCTGGTGGACTTTGAGCCGTGTTTTCATTGTGCTTTGTAGAGTCCACCATTAAAAATCCCATTCCCTCGGGTTCCAAAGATTCAATCTCGAAAAGCTGCAATCACTGGCAGCTCTTTTCCGAAAGAGCCTGTGGATATCTAAAACCTTGATAGTTTTTAGCAGATAAGACATTAGAGAGCAAGGCCTTCTGGGAAAAAGACATGGACTATGTTCAGTGCAGAAAAGAGGAAAGAGAATATTTATTATCTAGGGGCACTCAATAATTGGTATTTTCATACATTGGCAAGGACATAAAAGAAAAAAATTGATCTATGCCTAACTTGCTTTGCTGCTGGCTAATATTGCCCTGCTCAGCTAAACTTATGCCTCTGGTTTCAAATAAAAAAGGACAAAGCATCAGTTACATGCAGATAATGCTATGTTGGTTCAAATACCTATAAGACAAGCCGTGAGCCATGATCAGCATAGACCTTTTCTCAGATTCTAAAGACCAGAAAGTGGTGAAAGAAATTTTCCTCTCTCTTAATGTCAGGCTCTCCATGTATATTTCCTATATTCTTTTAATTATATGACCTGGAGTCTAAACTGAGTATTGAGTCATCCTTTAAGGCTAGGTTTGGAAGTGTGTGTCTGTGTGTATGTCCACATGTTGGCAGGGCTTAGGTCTGTAGGGGGCAATTTAGATGGCTCCCAGAGGAGACTGCCTCCCTTTCTACCGTTGGCGTCTCACTCCATTGATACAGTTCATAAACTAACGGGTCCATAGCAGACTCATTGGATCTTAGAAATAATGACAACTTAGTATCCAACAAACTAGGTCTGATGGTTTTAATCAAGTTGTATTCAAGAGGAGAAGCTTATTCCTTTGGTTTGGCTATTTTTAGGGTAATGCTGGCTTTCCTGGACTTATTGGAACTCCAGGTGACCAAGGCCCTCCAGGACCAGTGGTAACATGGACTCGTCTTTCTTTTATTTTCAATCTTTGTGTAAAAGTGAATAAGGATTTGCTAAGAGCCATTCGAATGAAGAAATGAACATTTGGGAGGCACTAGAAGATCTGTATAGGGAATGAGCCAAATTTGCTTTTGAGGACATTAGCTTCAAGTCCTTACACAGTATATTTATTCAATGTATATTGTTTACTTGAACATGGGGAAGATATTAGAGTAGCTGGAGATTTATAAACCTGTCTAAAATACATAATACATAAAATTCACTGGAGACTGAGTTTATCAATGTAAACAAGATGAGCAACAACATTTATGCAAACACTAGAAGGAAATCCAACAAAATGTGACATTTACATAATCTGAACTGAATTGACAATGTTGCAAGTCCACACATATTTTTAAAATTCCCTGGGAGGTCATTCGGTATGAAGGGAAAGACTTTGGGGCTATTGTCATTTTGCACCACCCCTTGTCCTATGAGGCTAGGCTGTCCTTTCATGAGAGATGGTACAGTGAGGGAGCCCGGGGCTGAAACTGGTGGTTTCACTGCATCTAGGGTTTACTGTAGAGGAGCCACAAAGTCATAGAATCAAAAATCTTGAAGGTAGAATGACGCACATGCCCATTTTACAGATGAGAAAACAAAGGCTGAGACGATTATAGTGACCTGCCTGAAGTGACAAATCACTACCTTGTAGAATCTAAAGATCTCTAGACTCCCAGAGTACCTCAGTCAGGCCTATCTGTTCTGAAGGGTTCCAGGGATGACTTGTTTAGCACTAGAGCAGAGATAAGATGGTGGTGGGTAGCCTGAGGAGGACGGACAGGGAATGACTGGGGTCTACTTTAGAACTGTCTCTGTATGGTCCTGAGATCCTGAAAGGCCTTTTCCTGAACTGGATCCAAAACTGTGGCTTGCTCTCAAGATGACCTGATCTTCTAAGAGTCTTTATGTAGCATATTCCTGGATATCCTAGACTCTGAGTTCTGAGACACACCTCCTAGCCACTCCGACTTTCTTCCTTAAGGGGTCAGCCAGAATTCCAGGGCCAGGAGTGTAGGGGAAGAAGGGGGTCTATGTACTATGATATCTTTCTGAGAATGTTTTGCCAACTCCAGAGAATTATGTATTGGACCTCAGAATCTTACATTTTAGACTCATTTCTATTCTTACCAGGGCATCAAGGGGCCCAAAGGCTTGGCAGATATGACGGTAGGTGAACATTTTAATTCCAAACCTATTCTTTTTAGCACATGAAGCTTTCCACTTTCACAAAGTAGAAATCTATAAAGATTCTTTTGTTTATCCTCTTATAAATTCTTTTAGTACCTTAAGTTTATAGATTTTCCTCTAAAATGTTATAATCACATCAATGAAAAGAGTAGAATAATATTGTAAGTCATGGAGGCAATCTGGATATTTTTGCGTACTACTACTGGTTGACATGAAGGGAAAGATTTTGAGGCTACAACTTCTACACAATATGCCTTTTTGTAAAGTTCAGAAGTTGCTTATAAAGTATTTATAAGCCAACATATGGTAGAGTCTATCTTCATGTCTCATGACACACCTGAAAACAATCTGAAAAGTTATGATGGTTTTTCATCTCACAAGCACGGAAATACTACTGCGGAGGGAAGGAAGTGGGGACAAGTGAGAACCAAGAAGTAATAGGGTCAAGGGATTAAACAGAACACCGAGGAAGAGATCAAAGGAACAAAGCAGAATTCTAAAGGGGTGTGAAGGGTCTGTGTCTTGGCAGTCATTCTAAAGAAAAATTCCAGGAATTGCTGACACAGAGATCCAGGATTTGAAGACATTTCTTTGCCTTTTATGCCAAGATTTCTGGATTGAAACTTCCTCAAAATCAAATTTGATTCCATTGCTTTGTGAGGCAGATAAAAAAATAAAAAAGAGTTCCCCTTATTTAGTATCTCTAATAATATGAGCACTCTATGGTATATAAAATATATTTTAAGTATTTTTAAATATTCACTGTATCTAGAAATATAACTTATGGATCATTTCATCTGCTGTAACAATTTTTGTGTTTTCTACTGTAGCTTAAAAAGCTTCAGAAAGAAACTGATAATACCCAGATGACATTTCTAAGTCATGAGAGTGAGATTGAATATGCTTCAAATTAAGTACTTTTTCCTTTTCCCTCTTTCTCCATCTTTCTAACAGCCTTGTGAAATCATTGCTATCATACAAGAGAACTGCCGTAAGTTGTTTGGGAAAGGCTCAAATGAGGGCCAGTGGTGTGAAGTGGGGATGAATCATGGTCATGGACTGGGGACGTAAATCACCTGTGGATTTGACTGAGGTTTGGGAGGTACCATTGTCTATCATGAAAGGTTCTTTTTTTTAAAGATTTTATTTATTCATTTGAGAGAGAGAGAGAGTGCGCACGAGCTGGGGGAGGGGCAGAGAGAGAGGGAGAAGCAGACTCCCTGCTGAGCTGGAGTCTGACGCTGGGCTCAATCCCAGGACCCTGAGATCATAACCTGAGCCGAAGGCGGATGCTTAACCAACTGAGCCACCCAGGGGCCCCGTCATGAAAGGCTCTTATAAATTAATATATTTGTCTCAGTCTCCCTTTGGGTAAGTAAGTTCTTCGCCAATGTGGTCTCAGAAATGAAGTGGCTGAAAGACATGCTGTCTCAACTGCAAAGAGAAATTCCATTATCATGTGGAATGAGAGGCAACGCCAATTGCATACCTGCATGTCTGCATCTTGGTGCTTCTTATCACAAAACAAATAAAGCAAAGCTTTGTTATTTTTATCCCTTCCATTTAAACAAGAGGGATCACCAAGGAGCCTTCAATAAGAAATGTGTCCTTTTTTATTTGCATTTATGTTTTTAAAAATGGAATTACAAATCATCAGATCTTAATATTTGGTCACATCCCTAGATTGGAATTTACTTAGTGTCTTCAGTGTATTCCTGGATATTTGCATATGTACACTTCCTCCACTCACTAGCAATAGGGAGGGAACAGTGATTTGGCAGAGTGCTTAATTTGGGTGCTTGGGTTCTCTCCACAAACACCCAGCCCTGCTTATTCAAACTCCATCTTCTGTCCATTCCCATTCAGTTGCTGTTCGAGAAGATTCTGAAGTCCTTTTTCTAGAAATCACAAAAAATAATACCATAGTTTTGTCCACAAAGGAAGAATGTCAGAGTTGACCATATCAAAAGTTAAAACCCCTTTATATTGAAGAGCACTGTGAAGTCGAAAGTAAAGAGAAAAGTGGGGAACAAAATATACACAATATAAGCAATGGACCCAAGCCAAGGACCTAATTTTGTTAACTCTGTCATGTCGAAATATATACAATTTCTCCCACTCAATCATTTTTATCCACAAGCACAGATATTTCATATTTGTTGAACCTAATGTAAAAAAACTCATAGATTGAAAATGGACAAAAGATATGAATGGAAGCTTCAGAGAAGAAAAAATACAAATGACCAATAAACCTGTAAAAACGTTTGACCTCACAGGAAGTCAAAGAATACAAACGAAAATGAGATACTCTTTTTGTCTCTCAAATTGGAAATACTTTTAAGATGAGAAAAAATTCTCTATCTAAATTTGGGAAATGTATAAAATGCACATTGCTGGTGGGAGTGTCAGTTGGTACCACCTTTCCGAAGAGCAATTGGACCCTGCATATCAAAAGCCGTATTATAAAGATTTATAGAGGACCACAATTGGAGAGACACACAGATACATGTACAAGCATGCTCATCACAAAGGGATGTTGATGGGAGTATCATGAGACATCTATAGTGGACTAGGTGGTACTGCTCTAAATTTATTGATGAAAAGAATACATTGTGTAAGACTGATGAATCACAGACCCATATCTCTGAAACAAATAATACATTATATGTTAAAAAAAAAAAAGAAGATAGTAGGAAGGGAAAAATGAAGGGGGGGAAATCGGAGGGGGAGACGAACCATGAGAGCCTATGGACTCTGAGAAACAAACTGAGGGTTCTAGAGAGGAGGGGGTGGGGAGATGGGTTAGCCTGGTGATGGGTATTAAAGAGGGCACGTACTGCATGGAGCACTGGGTGTTATATGCAAACAATGAATCATGGATCACTACATCAAAAACTAATGATGTATGGTGATTAACATAACAATAAAATAAAATTAAAAAAAGAAAGAATACATTTTCATCATATGCTAAGTAAAAAAAAGATTCAGAATAAGACATATACTAAGGTCCAAGTTTTATAAAATAAAATAAATTAAATATATACAAATACATACATAGACATTATGAATTAAGGATAATTTTAATTTTTTGTTTTCTGATATTTTCCATAAAAATATATTATGTGTGCACACACACTTATACATAATATATAGTATATGATATATTGTATATTATATACAGTTTTAGATATGTGTGTATATGTATATGTGTATGTGTGTGTATATATAGTTTCAGAATAGCTCAGTGAATTAGTTAAGTTTAAGTTCAATACAGCATGACCTCAGTGCTCAATAGCAATGACACAAAGGTATTTCTCAGATCAAAGCCAGGAAGTGGCCAGTCTGGGATTGATATGGAGCTCCACAGTATTCAGGGACATGAGCTCTTTATACATTTTTGCTCTGCCATTGTCGGGAGGGTGTTTTGTTTCCCAAATCACCTCAAGGTCCAAGATATTGGCCAAGCTCCAGCCATCAGGAAAAGAAAGGGAAAGGGGAAGGATATCTTTTTGAAGTCGTTTCAACCATTTCTCTTATTCTATTGTTCAGAATGTAATAGGATAGCTCCCCCACTGGGAAATGGAGTCTTTTTCCCAGGCAGTCATATGCCCAGAGACTGAGGATCTACTACTATAGAAAAAAGGGAAAATGGATTGGGGAGCAAATCGAAGTCTTTGCCAAACTCAGGCAGGAGTCAGAGAAGGTCACTGCTTGAATTTCTCAGAGGAGATGGTTTTTCAATATTGAAGCACTCACCTGGAAACCGGACAACTATAAACTAACAATGTCTTGTTTTTTCTCCAAAACAATTTCCCTTCCAGCTTGTTCAACAGGTAAGTAATATATCTTCTTATTCACTCAAATGTCACCTGTTCAGAGGCATTACAGAAAATCTTAAATCTGCGTGTCCATTGTGTTAAGGTGTTTCCAAATGCCCAGAGTTCCCTAGCGAAGTGGTCTTTGCCTTGGACATGTCCAATGACGTCTCCCAGTCGGATTTTGAGAGGATGAGAAACATTCTATTATCTCTGTTGATGAGGATGGAAATAAGTGAGAGTAACTGCCCAACGGGCGCGAGAGTGGCCGTCGTTTCGTACAACACCAAAACAGACTACCTGATTCGCTTCTCAGACCACAAGGGGAAGCCTGCGCTCCTGCAGGTGGTTAGGACAATTCCGCTGCAAGGCTCCTCTGGCAGCAGGAACCTTGGGGAGGCCATGAGGTTTGTCGCAAGACATGTATTCAAACGTGTGCGCTCAGGCCTTCTCACGAGGAAAGTGGCTGTGTTCTTCCAGGCTGGCTGGGCTCACAATACGGATGCCTTCAGCACCGCCACTCTGGAGCTCAGTGCACTGGACATCACCTCTGCGATCATCACCTTCACAGAGGAGCACAATCTCCCGGATGTCCTGCTGGTAAGCGGGGGAGCCACTGGGAGGCGGGGCCTTAGTACCTGCTTCTTACCCTTCCATCAAGGACTGCATTGATGTGTATGCAGGGGCGTGGGGGGGGGGCGTCCTCGTTATGGACTCTGCTACTAGTGTTAACTATTAGTACCAACTGGCCACTCTTGAGCGCTTCTTCTCTGCTACGTGCCTCACAAACATTCACTTATTTAATATCCCCAAGACTCTATGAGGTGGGTATTACTGTATACCTCCATTTCAGAGATAAGAAAACTGAAGCTGAGAGATGTTAAGTATACCATAAAAAGTCAAATATGAGGTTAGTAGCAGATTGATATTATCTGCCTTTAGAGCCTATGCTTCACCACTATGCTAAATTGTATCAGGAGGGTCTGTAGAATGTAACTCCCTTTCCTTTCCTTTCCTTTCCTTTCCTTTCCTTTCCTTTCCTTTCCTTTCCTTTCCTTTCCTTTCCTTTCCGTCTCTCTCTTCTTTTTCTTTCTTTCTTTCTTTCTTTCTTTCTTTCTTTCTTTCTTTCTTTCTTTCTT
>NW_027397063.1:121202631-121279358 GCF_003265705.2 Callorhinus ursinus | reverse complement strand
CTCTCTCTCTCTCTCTCTCTCTTTCTTTCTTTCTTTCTTTTTTTCTTGGGGTATAGAACACATACCCATATAACAAAGTGGGCAAAGTGCTTTAATTTAAAATGTACAGCTGGATGGATTTTTATAAATGTTTAAACCCTTGTGACCAAGACGTCGTTCAAGATCTGGAACCCTTTCAACATCCTATAAGTTTTGCTCATGTTTCCCCAAACCACACACTCCACAGAGTCACTGCTCTTCTGGCTTCTGTTGCAGTCAAATAAGGAGTTTGGCTTGTTTTGAACGTTCATTTCAATAGAATTCTATAGCATATATAGTACTCTTTTGTATCTGGCTTCTTCCACTCAACATGATGTCTGTTCTCCTTGTTTATCTGTGTTGTGTATATGGGTAACTCGTTCTTTTTTACTGCTGTTCTGAACTATGCTAAGTGTGTATATACCACAATTTATTTACCTATTCTCCAGACTTGACTTTTCTAACTGAAACCCATGTAACACATTCTCATGGAATATATGGGATGATCTATCAAAATAAAGAGTGGTTCTCTATTTAAGAGACTCCAGGATGCTTATGAATGTCAGACTGAACCATGTGACATTGCCAATATTCAACTGTGTTGGACCAGCAAAAGTGGAAATGTCATATGGTTCAACCTAATAGCTAATCAATTTAGCTGTGCTAGACTATTTAATTTTCTCTTAAGGAGAAATGGTAGGTGACAGACACTGTTATCACAACTGTGAATATGCTTCTAAGAATCAATAGGTAAAATTATGATAGCTTGCAAACTTTTGGACTACATACCTTGGGTTTTGAGAAACAAAGTTAAAATGCACAGCGTTGAGTTCCTTGTTTGCTGTTACACCCCTCTTGTCCAGTAGGGTGTGTGGACAGAGATGGGCTAGCGAGAGGGCAGCTCTCAATAACTTCCTGAATGGATGCATAAAGGCAGGGTGTAACCAAATAACTGTTAAAATTAGAGATTGTCTTTTCCATCAACAATGAGGTGCCTTTGGAAAAGTCTCTTCATCTTTCTGAGTCTCATTTTGCTCAGCTCTAAAATGGAGAGAGGGTCACAAGTGGATGTTACTGAGCTCCCTTCTTGGTGTAATGATCTATTTTCAAAAAGGCTTCTCGCTAACATTTGGAGAGTGATCCTTGAGGTACAGTTACATTCTTCAAATGCCCATCAGTGCAGCTCTCTGAGAGGATCTTGGGCAGACTGTTGGTATTGATGTAGGGTTAATATTTGGTCAGGATGTCCTTGGCCTCTTAGTTGCTTTGGGTTCCAGGTAAAAGGGTATAATGGTATGTGAAAAGAATTTGCCAGCTTCGGTATACTTGGACCTCAGCTCTGTCACTTCTGTCTGCTCTCCTTTCTGTTTCTTGGACATATTCTTGCCCCAGGATGCTGGAAACCATTTCTGTTTCCTAAATGTAACAATGTAGAAGTGTTACGTTGTTGCTTGCCAGCTCACATATAATGGATGACCTCATTTCTGTTGACCCGGCAAGGAGAGAAACCATAAAAATGACAACTCCCTTCTCAGGGCCTGTCAGAAAAAGCCTCATTTCTTCATAACTGGGCATATTGCAACCCTTAACCTCCCCCCTACTCTGTGTGTTAGCCTTAGGGGGATCCTATTAGGAGAGTAGGAATATCCTATCATTTGTCTTCGGAATTATCTGCCTGAGGAATCTCTTTGACGTTCTATGAGGTTTTTGTCTTTCACCTCTACGTTATTTTATTTCACAGACCAACACCCACATGCTTCTTCTGGAAAAATGATGGTGGTTCAATTTGAAATGATTATATAAACAGATCCCTGAACTTCTCAGTCCATTTAAATGTTTTTGGAGGCTGTGGGGGCATATTGAAAAGATTTTTTTTAAGCCATCCATGAGTCATCTTAGCCCTAAAAAAACCCAAAAAACCAGTTTTGCAGCATTGGACTATTGTGCCTAGATCCAATTGCCTGTGTGTATCTCAGAATATTTGCCCCGTTTTTTAAAGTTAAAAAGCAGAGGATTGCAGGGAAAATGCAATTAGAGTGCCAGGTTTCAAATTTCATTTTTCTTTATGAAAAGTCTAGTACATGTTCCCTTGAAACAGTACCCAGGAAAATAGCTCACATTTATTGACTCAGACACTGTGCTAAGATCTTTCCACTTGTTGATTCATTTAATCCTTATGACAACCCAGTGAGATAACTATTATGGGCCCATTTCTCAGATGATGAAACTGAGACACAGAGAAGTTAAATTACTTGCTCAAGGTCTGAAATTCTCATCAGCAATGAGATTTTGAGTTCAAAACTCAAGAGCAAGAAGAGAGTTTAGAAGTTCTAAATTCTTCCCATGTATTAATTCATTTTATCTTTATAATACTATGAGACAAATCTATGAACTAGCCCTATTTTTAGTTCTGTGTATTAAAAAAGAAGAATCCAAAGCATGGAATGCTGGCTATCACGGAGACAAGAAAAATCAGCTTTAGAGGATAGAAACATTAAGAGGAAGGTAAAAAAAATGGGAGAGGTAATTTTAAATTTTGGTGTGATTTCAGGATTCAGAAAAGTTATGGAAGGACTTTTTTTAAAGAAAGTGTTGGGTTGACTAGAGAGACTCTTTCAGAGGCCATGGATTACCTGCTGCTGAGGCCTTGTGGTTGCTGATTTTCATTAGATTGTTACTGCTCTAAGGCCAGGATCAGCAACCAAGGGAAGGAATTAGGCAATGAGACTTCACACTCTGTTTTTGTCCCATATGTTATCTGGATGTGTTTTCTTGACACCGGGACCTCAACTTATTCACCTATAAAATGGGGATAAACTCACAGATTTGTTGTAAGAGTTCTAAAAGGTAGTGCCTACTGGGACATCGAACTGACACTTTCTATGTGTATACTCAGTGGCGAGCCATTATTATTACCATCTCTTCAAGGACCTGAAGAGTGCCTCTTCACCCAGTAACTATTTATTAAATTAGACAGCTTCTGTTTAGTAAGCACCTATGAAGTTCCAACCACCATGCTACGTGGTTTTCATGCCTTGTCACCTTAACCCATCACTATTCAAAATGTGGTCCTGGGACCAACAGCATGAGCATTACTCAGGTCCATGAAAAATGCCAAATCTCAGACTCTACCACCGATCTAATTAATTAGGCTCTGCATTTTTTAAAAGGATTTTTTTAAAATGTATTTATTTAGAGAGAGAATGTGCTCGAGCAGGGGGAGGGGCAGAGGGAAAGGGAGAGAGAGACTTTCAAGCACACACCATGCTGAGAGTGGGCTGGAGCCTGATGAGGGTACCATCCCAGGCTCTGCATTTTTAACAAGATCCCTAGATGGTTTGCATGAGTGTTAAAGTTTGAAGAGTGTTGGTCTAATCCTCATAACTATCCTGTAAGTTAATAATGATAATCTACATTTCCCAGATGAGGTAAGGGAAGGTCAGAGGTAAAGCAACTTGTTTTAAACTGCGTAGTCCGGGAATTTGCACTCCAATCTGTCAGGTTTCCAAGTCCCACTATGCCACCTGCCACCTCAATCCAATGCCACCCCCTAATGTTAGCTGGGAAGTCCAGGAGGAAGCAGCTGTTTCACGGCAGTCTTGGTGGGATGGGACCATGCCAACTGCAAGGAGTCGGGGCTGGACTCAAGCTCCTGGGGTCCGTCACAGGTTGCACGACTATTCTCTCCATTTGCCTCCTTCCCCACTTTGCCCATTTTCTCTTGTTCCCCAAGTCCTTGCTTCAACTGGAAGCCAGATGGTTTCTAAGTTTCCCTCCTTAGGGTCCAGTTAGCTCTCCCTCTGTCCAAGGCAAATCCTCCTCCCTGGCACTTGCTTTCTTCCCTTCTATTCCCATCCAAGCCAAGAACCTCCCCCAGCTCAGTCCCAGGAATGAACATTGTCCCATGACCTTGGCAGCTTTAGACAGTGGCTGAAACATTGGATTGAACCCCGTGGGTCTCTCCAGCTCAGGGCTCATGGGGACTTCTTTAAAAATTGGGGGCTGGGGTTTGAGGTTTGTCTGAATCCTTTGAAAATATATCTTTCTGTCTATGAAACAAGAGGACGTGAATGCAAATCCATGTGCCATGTCTTCTCCCCTCTATACACTCTTGTCTTTAGTGCATAACTAGTCCCAAAAGACCACAGCTGGACATTCAGGAATGAAGTTGGTTGAGAGAATCGCCAAAGACATTGATTCAAACTGTCATAAAGATTTGTGCCTCAAGCAGATCACTTAGTCTGTGTTTAAGGTACTGTTTTTGAAATTTCCTTCTCTGGTGCTGATGGGAGTTTTCACTAAGACTCAACATGCCAATTTTCTCCTCTCCTCATACTGATCCTCCCACACTGTCTCTCTGCTTGAGCTTTCCCAGGAATTGTCTTGTTTACCTTATCAATGACTAGGACCATGCTGGCAAGTCCAAATTCAAAGTAATTAGAGGTTCATTAATGACGACTAGGTATGGATGAATCTGTACTGAATCATAGTCCCCTATGGACTTTCGTTGTGTTTTTTTTTTTTTAAGATTTTATTTATTTATTTGAGAGAGAGAGAATGAGAGAGAGAGAGCACGAGAGGGAAGAGGGTCAGAGGGAGAAGCAGACTCCCTGCCGAGCAGGGAGCCCGATGCGGGACTCGATCCCGGGACTCCAGGATCATGACCTGAGCCGAAGGCAGTCACTCAACCAACTGAGCCACCCAGGCGCCCTCGTTGTGTTTTTGTATACTTGTTCCCGCAATTTTATTTTTGCAAGAACAGTACAAATTTTAAGCGTGATCACAAAATTATTCTTCCTAAGAAAAGTTTTTTTAAATTTTATTTTATTATGTTATGTTAGTCACCATACATTACAGCATTAGTTTTTGATGTAGTGTTCCATGATTCATTGTTTGTGTATAACACCCAGTGCTCCATGCAATATGTGCCCATCACCGGGCTAACCCATCCCCCCACCCCCCTCCCCTCTAAAACCCTCAGTTTGTTTCTCAGAGTCCATAGTCTCTCATGGTTCCCTAAGAAAAGTTTTTAAAAAGATGTAAGTTTTGTAACTATTCCAATTCAGTTGAATTTGGTAATTTCCCAATAAGCAGACAACAGATGGAAGAGTTACATCCTCTGAGTTGCTTGGAGTAGAAAAGGTAAACAGTGTCCTGAACATGAGGCCAATACAGAAGATTAGAACTGAGGACCAGGCGGTGTTGAAACAGGAAGAAAACTTATGGCATCCGTTCAGACCCTCAACTCTATTGCTGAGGAATCTGAGGCACCGGAGCCTTGTCCAAGGTCACGCAGGCAACCATGGCAGATCAAGGACTAGGACCTAGGATCCTGACACCAAATCTGTTACTGCTGCATTGGACTCTTCCCACGGACCAAACTTGAGGGGATGTTTGAATTTCTTTGAGGTCTTTCATACTACCTTAAAAATTCACACGAGCTGCATTTTATAGCACACTTCACCTAGGTTTCCTGTGATTTAAAAATAATGTACACGAACTTAGTGGTTCCCCACAACTCTTGGAATAAAGTGGATGCTCCGAGGGTTACCTCGGTCTTCCCATAGCTTCTGGAACACTGTCATGGATCCTGATTTCCGCAGCTTTTCAAGTTGCCTCAGGTGATTTCCAGTAAAGCTATTAATGTGCCTCTACTCTTCTCTCTAATCCCTGGTGATTAATTAGGTCCATTTGGCTTGGTCCGTACTCAGATCTGATGACCATGTGGAATAGATCTGAATGTTGAATTTTGACAACTCTGCCATTTTTCTTCAGGTCAGTCTTCTCCGTCTGGCAGGGGGCTCCAGGGTTTCAGATGTGCTGTGTAGCTGCACACTGGAGGTGGGCTTTCTCTCTTCTCTGGGGAGCGGGAACACTAAGGAGAATTCTATAGACAACCACTATCCACCCCTGGGCCTTTGTACATGCTGTTCCTCCACACTGTAATTCTTTCACCTGCTTCTTTGCTAAGTAAGTATCCTACTTATTCTTCCCAAAGTGCCAGATGTCCCTATCTTCATCAGGCTCCCTCTATTCCCGTTGCTTCAAATGAACCTCCTCTTTCTGTGTCCCTAAAACATATTATTGGACCTCTTTCTTTTTTGAAAGTTGTTTCTTATTCCTGCTAGGTTTTAAGCTCTTTGAAGATGTGACTGTCATTTTTGTATCTCTGCAGGGCTTGTTAAGACTTCTATTTAGTAGCTGTTTAATCAGTCTTGGTTGATTTGAATTGAGTCAGGAAAAAGCATAACCAGGTGAGGAACAAGAGAGGATTCATTTTGCCTTTCTTTTCAAGAGTCTTGGGAAAGTACCCATGTTGTTTTTGTATTACATTAGCATGAATGAAAGTTCAGCTCTTTATATTTCTTTCTCCGCATGGGTTTTTCTTTCATGTAAGCTCACTCTGAGAGCTAAAGTTGAGGATATGCTGCAGTCCCAAGCAGAAAGACTGAAGAGCTCTGTCAGGAGGACATGTTACAGAAAATACTTTTCCAAAGTAACCTTTGCCTATCTTCTCTCCCTGAGGGCTAGCATGACAGCTTCATGTCCCTAGCACTTTGATTCTAGAGGAGGGTCCAGAGCCTACTTTGTCCTGGCCACAGGGATGAAGGGGGAGGAGCGGCGGGGCCTATCCTTCATGTTTTGACAGAGAGCAGACAATGTGATGGACAGGACTAATCTTAGATATCCACCTCATATCTGGCGAGAAATAGTCTGACAGCATTCTGAATTTCATCATGAGGTGGAAGTCCTGTAAATAATCTCCATTTGCCAGGGAAGGTTAACTGTGGAACCATTCATGTCCAAGTCTCAATGGCTTAATCTAATAAAGTATTCTTTCTGCCATCTGTCACAAGTGAATGTGGGTCCTTGGATATGGGTGTGGAGGGGAGGAATGTTTTGCTCTGTGCAGCCATTTCAGGACCTGGGTTCCTATCAATGGCCCCATCATACAGAAGGGCCTCTAAACCTTTTTCTGAGTCCTCTACATTTGGCTGGCAGATGTGCACACACAGAGTATCATACATGTGCTAGAAATGGCGTCCATCCACCCACATGGCATTGGCTAGACCCTACTTGTGGTCCCAATTAACTACAAGGGATGGTGGGAAATGTTGTCTGGTTGTGGCCCTAGGAAGAAGAGGGAATGGGTTTATTGATTAACTAGTTGTCACATGAACTTGTTGGATTTATTGTTGTTATTATTAATAGTTTGCTTTTAAGCTTTGATATCAGTTATTACATTAATCATAATTGGAAAGGTTGAAGGAAGGAGATAAATAGATTTGCCATCCCTACAAAGCGTTCCCTGAGTCTTCCTCACTCTTGCCTTCTGACTCTGGTATGTACCAGCCCTGAACACCAGGAATATGCTAGCGAGGCCTCCCCTATGGTATCTACCTCATTCCATTCTAATGGTGTATGACCTGTGTGACCACCTCCTTGAAGGGTCTGCCTGTTCATATTTATAACTCCCACCACACTGCATCTTTCATACTGTGGACAATCACTGAACATTTATGGAAATTATAAATGATTGAATCTTCAACTTCCTGACCTTCATTCTAACACAACACAGCACTGGCTGAGTTTTACACACATTGGGAGTCTGAGACCCATGTGTCCCCACAGCAACAATAATCTAACATCCAGGTTAGAACTAGAGAACTAAATGACAATAAATAACTGTAATAGGTAATACCAAATTATTTATCGGTATATAATTACATATATTTTCTAAAACTATCACATGAATGTCTTTCTCATCTGAATTGGAAAAAGCATGAAAAACATGACTTGAAATTTAATTCCGCTACTGATAAACTTTGCGTATGTGTTTGGATTAGACGGATGGAGCCAACAGATTTCACCTGTTTGTCTGGGAGACGGAGAGTCAGCAGGACGTGGAGCACATGGTCCACTGCATTCTCTGCTATGGTAAGCCCAGACAGCGTTTCTGATCGGACTGATGTCTTTACAACAGGATGAATTCACCGGTGGCCACAGGCCAGATCTGCTCTGCAGATGTGTATTTACTTGAATATGTGCAGAGTCTTGGAGTCTGGAAATTCTTACGAAGTCCGGATTTCCAGTTTTTCTTAGGAATCGGCTTGAGAATCACAGACACTGTATTCCTTTGTGGCCACAGTCAGCCCAAACTGAGTTGTGCCTGACCTTTTGTGATGGGGCAAGTGTCTTTGAGTGCCCCATAGTCCCTTCCATCCCTATTGTCTTATCCCTGGTCTGCTCTGCTCATTTACCTGTCCTGCCAGTCTCCTGTAGATGGCTGGGCTTGTGTTCCTTACGTAGCGGCCGCTTAGTGTGCAAGGCAGACCCCTGAACTAAGAGTCTAGAATCCTGGGTTCTTAGCCTGGAACTGCCATTAACCACCAGTGGGATATTGGCAAGTCATTCAATGTCTCTGTGTCTCTGGCTTCCATCACTATACCTGCACTCATATTAATCTGTGCCAGAGAGAACTTTGTGCTGAAGCCCATGCATGCCCAAGTGTGTAGAGCTCTCATCCACACCAATGGCACCCGGGGCCAGGGTGAGTCCTTTAGGTGAAATTGAAAGGGGATTTAATCATTCCCTCTACTGGATCCACACTTAGACTTAACACTGCCATGATAGATTTGGCCCCGAGAACTTGGTCAAGTCAAATACAGTGACAGCCATCTGTAGAGTATGTTACAGTTGATGAGCTGCTTTCATACCCATCAAATCATTTGACACATGGTCTCTCTGGGTTTTGGTCCCTTCTGTAGAAGCATAAACCTAGCTGGTATTTATTGAGCTTGGGCTCTTACTACACACTGGGCATTGTTCTGAGCACTCACATATATTGAACTTATTTTTTATTTAAACCTCACAAACAACCTCATAAGGTACGTACTGTTATTATTATCATTATCTCCATCTGACAGATGGGGAAACAGGCATGGGGAAGGCTGAATAATTTGCCCAAGGTCACACACCCAATAAGAGAGTCAGGACTGAACCGGGCAGGTGTCTGTGAACCTAGAGATTAGAAAGCCGTGGCCTAGTGGTTAAAAACATTAAACGTAGGATTAGATTGTCTGAATTCATTCTTCTGAAAAATGGGCACGATTACTTACATTGCCCATGAGCTTACCTTGTTAACACAATGCAGGTAGCGCTCAGCAGCATCTATTCTTACTGAGAGTCTGGAAATGTGTTTGCATGGAAAGGAAAGTGATGTGTGGTAACCCCAACCTCTCCTGGCACTTCCTCCCCAGACAAGTGCAGACCAGACCCAGAGTGTGAGCGGAGCGTGCCAGGACCCCTGGCAGGGGACATGGACGTGGCATTTGTGGTGGACAGCTCCTATGGCGTTGGTGCTGATGTGTACCGCACTGCCCTGAGTCTAGTGGATGCCATGCTCGACGACCTGAAGGTGGCTTCGCAGCCTAGCGTGTCCCTCCATGGGGCGCGTGCTGCCCTGGTGATATACACAACTCCAGGCTTCTGGCCCGGTGCAGGGCGCCCCCCTGTGCTGGAGGGCTTCCACCTGACCTCCTACAGCCAAAAGATACAGATGAGGAGGTATCTCCGTGAGGCTTCTGGCCTCCCTCTGCAGGGAGCTCCCGCCCTGGGACATGCCCTGGAGTGGACTTTGGAGAAGGTGCTCCTGGCAGCCCCTCTGCCCAGGCAGGTGCGGGTCCTCTTCGCCATTGTGGCCAGTGAGACCAGCAGCTGGGACCAGGAGAAGCTAAGGACTCTGTCCCTGGAGGCCAAGTGCAAGGGCATCACTCTGTTTGTGCTGGCCTTGGGCCCAGGTGTGGGTACCCATGAGCTGGCTGAGCTGGAGGGTGTGGCCAGCCTCCCCACTGAGCAGCACCTGCTACGTCTGGAGGGAATCTCAGGTCAGGAAGTAGCCTATGCCCAGGGATTCACGAGGGCCTTCCTGAACCTTCTAAAAAGTAAGCACCGGGGATGCCCTGGGTGAGGTGGGGAGAGGAACTTAACTAGAGCCTGGTATTTGGGCGAGTAGGTACCCACTACACCTTCACCCTTGCTGCGTGTGTCCTCTGGGGAGTCTCCAGAAAGCACCTTCACCCCATTTGCTAAAAACCATGAGCTATCATTGCCCTGACACTATGCCAAACCTAGTGCTGGTTTCTTATCTGGAACCTCTCGTTTGGTGGCTGGGAGGCCTCAGGTTTCTTCTACTTAACCTCTTGATTTTGTCCTTTACCAAAATGAGAATTACAGTCTCTTCCTTATTTGTGAAGCCTACATTCACATATGCGTGTGGACGGACTTTGAAAGCACCAGTGTTGTACAAATATAAGGAATAGTTATTGTTATTACTATATCCAGGAATATGGATTACAGAATCCAGTGGCATATAACAGTGCTTCTTAAATTTTAATGTGCACATGTACCTTTCAGGGATCTTGTTAAAATTTGCATTCTGATTCCTTATCTTTGTAGGAGGTGGAGGAGAGCATTCTAATAGATGGCTGGTGGCTTAGTGACTCTGAGACAGAAGCAGGCTGGAGGAATCACTTTTCCAGTCTGTTTCAATTTCATTTTACTTGACTTCCAAATATTTTATTATGTTGGGTTTAATTTTTTTTGTTTTGGTGTACTCTTTTATGTTCTGATTTTATTTTATATAATTTATGTGATAGGATGACTTTCATGTTTTTATTTTGTTTGGTTTTTATTTTATTTTCTTTGCTTTTATTTTGGTGTTTGTTTTATGCCTTATTTGGATTTATATTTTTTTCATTTTATGTCAGTGGGTTTTTTTGGTCTTTATGTTTTGTTTGAGTTTATTTTTATTTTTTTGTTTTTTTATTTTGTTTTGTTGTGTATTTGATTTTATTTTATGCTTTGACTTTTTGTCTTTTAAATTTTATGTCTTAATGGATAATATTTTGTTTTTATGCTTTATTTTACTGTTATGTTTATTTTATTTTTAAGTTTTACATTACTTTATGCGTGATTTGACTTGATTTAATTTTTTAATTCTATTTTTAGGTGGAATAAACCAGTATCCATCCCCCGAGCTCATTGGAAAATGTGGGGGCCCGAACCGAGGGGACACTCTGCTGCAACCATTTAGGCCTGTCAGGAGGTAGGCTGAAGGCAGAGCTGAGGTTGTCCCTCAGCTCTGTCCCCTGTAGAAGACTCTCTCCCTAAAGAAAGGTCGCAGGTGATGCCCAGTCCTTGACCTGACCCAAACCACTGGGGCTAGGATGCTCCTCTGTTTGACAACTCTGATATGGGTTTTTTTTTTTTAATGTTAAGAGTAATATAGGGCCAATATAACAAATTTAAAGGGCACATCAGTATATAAAAGCAAAGAAATAACAATTTCTCATTCTACTACATCCTCCCAGCCTTTAATCCCATGTCCCAGAGGCAAAATTAATAACGCCAACCATATTATTCTGATGTGTGTGCAAACATCTCTGTTAACCTAAGAAACTAGCCAATTCGACACCAAAGTCATCAGGAAATGCACAAACCTGAAGTTTCTTGAGCCCACCTGTATCAGTTGGGGACTGAACCTCCCAGTGTTTGTGGTTCAGTTTTGCAATTTGAGATGGAATTGTTTCTACACAGGTTGCCCAAGCACCAATTTGGCCGATCTGGCTTTGCAGGTGATCTGGAAGCACTTGAAGGGACAGATGTTTTGCTAGAGGAGAATAGAAAAGCCACAGTGAAATCTGTAACTTGGCAAGAAGCACTTGAAAATTATGAAAAGAATGGACATGGTGCTGAAGGAAAGGGACAAGAAAGGCCTGCAAGACGAAAACAAACTGGAAAAGAAGGAAATTCAGGCACTGCCTATGGTAAAAACCAAACTATTTCTTGCTCCTTAGGTTGTCTTCACTTAAAAAAAAAAAAATCCCTGGGATGCCTGGGTGGCTCAGTTGGTTAAGCGACTGCCTTCGGCTCAGGTCATGATCCTGGAGTCCCGGGATCGAGTCCCGCATTGGGCTCCCTGCGCAGCGGGGAGTCTGCTTCTCCCTCTGACCCTCTCCCCTCTCATGTGCTTTCTCTCGCTCAAAATAAATAAATAAAATCTTTTAAAAAAATCCCTGTGCACTGTGTTAACATGCAAATTTTGGCTTTTTAGTCACTTTCAAATGCACAAATTCATGTACGTAACTAAAGACATTAATTTAAGAAAACATACAAAGGCTGACTTAGGTCTGACTATAAAACTAGAACTGAACAGCAGTTATTTCAGGGAATATTATTATGGAGACAAACCCTGTGAAGGGTTTACTTCATTGCCCAGAAGCGATGATCTATTGCAGAAGTGGCGAACAGAACATACTCCTGACCTTGAAGGAAAGTAGAAGGTTCCTTCATCCCTGTGTGAGTGGCTACATATAAACTGACCAAGTTTAAGGAACATTTTGGATCCATCTAAAACAAGCGTAGCATCGATTTTGATTATGGCAGGTGGTAATGCAAATGCCATGTTACCTCTTACATGGAATGAGCATTTCATGGAGTATTTCTTTAGAAGAGGCTTATGCAAGTGAGGGGTGCAGAAGCTTAGGCTTCATTAATTTCAGAGCAAACCCGCCATGCTTTTCTCCAGGGCCTGTGGTCAGTCCCCTCAGTGCTCTGCACACACACTGGAGCCAGCTTTCCTGCCAGGACTTTGGCTCTCCCCACTGGACTGATGACTCCAAATCCATATCTTCTACCTTCACTCTGTTGAGCTGCAGACCAATGTATTCACCTACCCTCCAGATTGCGCGATGGCACATGCCCTCCGTCATCTCAAACAAACTCAGTTACATGAGCTCCACTCATCTTTACCATTCAAACCTTCTCCTTTATTCCTTTACTGGAATGCACCACCATCGGCCCAAGAATGGAGGGGCAAAACCCAAACATCACGCTGGTCATTCTCCTCTCCTCACCTCCCCTCTCCAGCTGGTGACCAGATCTTGGTGTGACTTCCTTCTCAGCATCCCTCAGGCCCATCCCCTTTCCCATACCTTTTTTCCAACACTTTGGCTTTCACTTCAAGGGTAACTGCGGAGCTCTCTGTTTGATCGCATCTCTTCCAATTTGTCCCATTTCCAATTCCTGTCTGAGCACCAAATTATTTTTTTCTAGCTTGTCTGCGCATGTGGCCATGTCATTTCTCTCCTTCTATAGTTCCCCATCGTTTAGAAGATAGTGCCTGCGTAAGGCACACAGGCCTCTGCAATCAGACCCCAGCTGTGGTCTTCTGGGGCCTCACTGACCGCCACTCTCTTGCAGATGCCTTTTGCACTATTTGCCCCTTATGCCCCGTTATTTATTTCCTGTCGCCATGAAGGTGCTCACCCTTACCTGCCTGTCTGTCTCCTCTCCATGGTATCCACCTGGACTACCTCTACTCACCTTTCACTATTCAAGTTTCACCTCTACTTAGAGTCCATTCTGGCCAGAGGGAGTGTTAAATTTTCCTGGCCTCCTTTGGGCCCCTCTATCTTCAGCCACATTCTGCCCTAACACTGGCAATCTTTTACTGTACTTGTGATGAATTAAGTGAGTGTCCTTACTTTTCACAGAACCAGGCTGATCTTGGTATATTTTCAAATCCAGTGTTCTCTCCAAAGCACACAGATCTATTTTTTTGTTTTTGTTTTTGTTTTTCCTCCAGGACTATACTATAGGACATATATGCCAGGAGACAGACCCATTCCTATCCAACACTCATCTTTCCTCCTTTTCTTTCCTTTATTCCTGGATTTCATGGACCTGTTTGAGTAACACTGCTGTAGGATCTTTCTAAGAGGGCAAAAGTTAATATTCATAGTAAAAATGATGGAAATGTGAAATTGAAGGTAGCAATAATTGCTTGGGTGAACATTTATTGGCCCCCAATGCCAGATCCTACTGATAAAATAAAACTGAAGACTCAGAGGCTCCCTGAGTGTTAGGTTATAAAGAATACCTCAGAGATAAAGCATCAGGATTTACTCACCTATAGTTGCACAGACCACTCACTAGCCACATTGGCTATTTAAATAATTTTTAAAAATTTTATTTTATTGTGTTAGTCACCATACATCATTAGTTTTTGATGTAGTGATCCATGCTTCATTGTTTTCGTATAACACCCAGTGCTCCATGCAGTAGGTGCCCTCCTTAATACCCATCACCAGGCTAACCCACCCCCCCACTACCCTCCTCCCCTCTAGAACCCTCAGTTTGTTTCTCAGAGTCCATCGTCTCTCATGGTTCATCTCTCCCTCCGATTCCCCCCTTTCATTTTTCCCTTCCTTCTCCTAGTGTCCTCCATACTATTCCTTATGTTCCACAAATAAGTGAAACCATATGATAATTGACTTTCCCTGCTTGACTTATTTCACTTAGCATTAATCTCCTCCAGTCCCATCCATGTTGATGTAAAAGTTGGGTATTCATCCTTTCTGATGGCTGAGTAATATTCCATTGTATATATGGACCACATCTTCTTTATCCATTCGTCTGTTGAAGGGCATCTCGGCTCTTTCCGCAGTTTGGCTATTGTGAACATTGCTGCTATAAACATTGGGGTGCATCTGCCCCTTTGAATCACTTTGTTTGTATCCTTTGGCTAAATACCTAGTAGTGCAAATGCTGGCTCATAGGGTAGCTCTATTTTTAACTTTTTGAGGAACCTCCATACTGTTTTCCAGAGTGGTTACACCAGCTTGCATTCCCACCAACAGTGCAAGAGGGTTCCTCTTTTTCCACATCCTTGCCAACACCTGTTGTTTCCGGTTTTGCTAATTTTAGCCACTCTGACTAGTGTGAAGTGATATCTTATTGTAGTTTTGATTTGCATTTCCCTGATGATGAGTGATGTTGAGCATCTTTTCATGTGTCTGTTGGTCATCTGTATGTCTTCTTTGGAGAAATGTCTATTCATGTCTTCTGTCCATTTCTTAACTGGACTATTTATTTTTGGGGTGTTGAGTTTGATAAGTTCTTTGTAGGTTTTGGATACTAACCATTTATTGGATATGTCATTTGCAAACAAATATCTTCTCCCATTCTGTAGGTTGCCATTTAGTTTCGTTGATTGTTTCCTTTGCTGGGCAGAAGGTTTTTTTTATTTTGATGAAGTCCCAATAATTTATTTCTGCTTTGTGAATGATCTATTTAAACAAGTCCTTGGCTGTCCGTTTAAATTAATTTGTAATGGTAGAGGGTGCCAGCTGATTGCTGAGCCCCAAATCTATTTATTGAATCTACAGAATATAGCCAAAAGTTCACCTTTGGAGTACTTTCCTACTGACTCTGACAAGTTTTTGAGAAGCATTTGCTTTGGTTTCTTCTCCTGGACAATTTCCATGACCAACTGTTTACTTCCCTAAGGGTGTATCTCATTCCCTTGGGCCCAGCACATCTGGCCACTCCTTCAAGAAAACTGGTCTGTGCTGATTATACCAATGGGAGCTGTCTTCCAAGGAACAGACAATGAATTTTAACCTCTCACTTTTTGAAGACATTATCATCTTTATTTGGTCATGCTTAGAAGGCCCAGGGGAAAACTATCTGGAGGATGCCATTATTCTATGCTGCATGGCTGCCGACCTAAGACAAGCATATTTTTCTGTGACATCAAGTGTACCCAAGGAAATCTGTTCTCCCTGGAAGGCAGAAGTTACATACATGGGGAAATTAACATCTGATTTAAAATTCAGGGCATCTCAGATCTTGCTCTGTCAGAACTTGTTAATTATAAATGCTATTTTTCATTTTTTAGGAGCATCATGTTTTTCTTATAATAGATAAATCTTAACTTCTTGGGCAAGTGTCAGGGTATAGTACCTATTAAATAAGCTGGATATTTTGCTAGGGTGCTAGAAGGCTGGATGGGTTTGGGATTAAGCAAGAGATTGATATGGTTTGAAAAAAGAGGGAAATGGGCATAATAGGCGAGTGAGGAGTTCTTGGTATCAGGAAGCTTCATTCATGCATTCATTCACTCATTTACACATTATCTAGTGTATCTTCCATATGGTGGGTACTGTGCAAAATAATAGCGGTACCTGTATTGCACTTTTCATGTATGTTCTGTGCCACCTTATGACAAACCTGTGATGTGGGTTTTTTCATTGCTTTTATGGTTGAAGAAATTGGGGCTCAGAGAGGCTAAGTTCAGGATAAGCTCAGGCTCACACAGCCAGTTGGTGGTGAGGTGGGATTCATTCCCAAACTGTTTCCAAACCATCATTCCTTTGTTGTCATGCTCATGCAGGAATTTCAGCTCTCCCTGCCTTTGTTTTGCTGCAGGTCCTTGTTCCATGGGTCCAATGGCAGGGGAGTGCCAGGATTACACCCTGAAATGGTACTACAACAAGGAGAAGCAGGCCTGCCAACAGTTCTGGTACGGCAGCTGTGGGGGCAACACTAACCGGTTCGAAACCAAGGAAGAGTGTGAGGCGCGGTGTGTCCCAACACCCTTGTAGGGCAGAACCTCATTATGGCTGCTTCTGTTTTCATAGCCGAAGAAAACGATTTTACCTTTCCTGAGACAGTGCCATACAGCTCATCAGTTATGTAGTTCACTCTACAATCTCATAGGTCGGATTCCTAACCCCCTGAATTTTTTCCTACCAGTGAGGACTTGGGCCAGGTGATGTGTGACTTGAGAAGGACTGCATTCTAGTAGCTAAAAGAGTAACTGAAACTTTGCTGTAAGTTGGTAAAGGACTTAGAACTGAATGAAAAAGAAACTTAACTTGACCTATAACATTACGTAAAATTGTTTTCGGCTCTGTAGCAAGAGAAAACTCAGTGTAAGCAGTTAGTAGAACCCAATTCGAAAATGAGTTGAAATTTGAAATCTTGTGTATCCCTAGAGAACATGGAAATGTTAGTCAAAGCGGGGGGCCTGGGAATTTTTAATGTGATATTTAATCCTTGCCACTCAGTGTAAAAATAAAGGTATTTTGGTTAAACCACTTGATGTGAAACCGTGTGTGATACCTGCTTGCTTACTGCATTATATTCTGTATTATATTTTGTGACATAGCAGTTGATGGAGAGGAAGCAGTGAGTTTGCCATGGGACCGATCCTTTGTCATCAATTATAATGACTCTTTTTCTTTGAAAGTTGGTGACTCAACAATTAAACCTGGTGTCATCAATGCACATATGAAATGAAGGGTCTAGGTTCAACCTGGATGAAAAATTTTTCCATATAGATAGTGAGGAAATTGTGGTTTTTGTAAGATCTTCCTCTGGCTTCATGGCTCTATTCCCCAGGCCTCTTACTTGGGCCCAGGCTCAGGGCAGAAGTGGGCACTGCATGGACTTCTAGAGCTCTGGATATTGAGGGTGCCTGGTGTGGGGCCTTAGGGGGATCATGTATTGATCAGCTTGGGCTGCCATAGCAAAATACCACAGGCTGGGTGGCTTAAACATCAGAAACTTATTTCTCACAATTCTGGAAGTCTAAGATCAAGGTGTGGCCAATCTGGTTCCTGGTGAGAGCTTCCTTCCTGGGTTGAAGAAAGCTGCCTTCTAGCTCTGTCCTCAAATAGCCTTTCCTCTATGGAGAGAGAGAAGGAGGGAGGAAGGGAGAGAGAGAGAGAAAGGAGAGGAGAGAAAGAGAGGGAGGAAGGGTTTTCTAGTGTCTCTTCTTTACAAGGACGCTAATTCCATAGGATTAGGACCCTACCCTTATGACCTCATTTAACCTTAAGTACTTCCTAAAGGCTTTATCTCCAAATACAGTCACATTGGGGGTTAGGGCTTCAGCATATGAATTTCGGGATGACACAAACATTCGGTGCATTATGGATCACAAGCAGCTGGTGATTGCCCCCAGGGACCCAGAGTGGCGCTTGCTCTCTGGCAATTCCTGGTTCAATAAAAAAAGCTGTCATTTCTACAATCCTATTTGTTCCTCCTTTCAGCCCAGTGACAAAGGAGATGGGATGGGAACGAGCTTTATATAAAATAATCATAGAAACATTAAAATTTTTATTCTATTTTCGTGGCAATTATTTTTATCTGATCACAAAAGGGTAACTATGTGTTCATGGTAGCAAATTTGTAAAACACAGAAATGCACATGGAAGAAATAAAGATCACTTATAATCTTTAGTCCCAAAGGTAATCATTTTGGTATAATCCAGGAATGACTGGAATACTATCTTTTTTTTTTTCCTTCCTTAACATACTACCTGGTACCTGCTTTTGGCTAAAGCATGTTCATGATGGGAATGAAATGGCACATGCTCCATCTTGCTTGAGAGAGGTACTCATCGTGCAGGTGTGCGTACACATTTCTTTTGGCATACCCACAGCTGTGGTCTGCAGGTAGGAGTTGAGTGTATCTATCCTGAGAAGGGTATGTGAGTTGAACTGTGATCTATTTTCCACTTCTTATTCCCACCCTGTCCTTCCAGCATCTAGAAGGTGAAAACCCAAAGGCAAAGATTCAATAAAGGAGGAATGTTGGGAGGAGACTTTCAGGTGTTGGTTGTTCTCATCCTTGCAACGCTTATAAGGTCCCACTGCAGTTCTCCCTGCATTTATAAGATGGTGGTATAACCCTTCCACAGAGCTCCTCTGACCTTAGCAGAAAGTTCACTTGAAAAGCCAAGGTGGAGAGACAATCTTACCAAGGATTGGAAACCATGACATTATGCAGTTTATAAGGTGCTTTCCCACATTATTTCATGTATCTACCTACTCCCACCCCTAAATCTTGGATGTTGGCATTGTTCTAATTTTTCCTGTTGTTCTTCCCATTCTCAGAAAAGTGAAGTGTCTTGACCAGGCACTTAACAGAAACTGACTTTGAATTCCTTTTGATCCCAAGAACAGTGCTCCTTAGGCTCTACTCCACTGTTCTAAAGCATTAGATGCCACCAGAGAATTCTGACGGTCAGAGTCGTGGGGGTTAGGGGTGGTGGGGGAAGGAATATGGACTGAGACAGAAGAGAGAAATTTCCTGCTCCACATAAAGGAGCTTGACTTTGCTGTCTGCCTCAGATGCTCCCCACCTACCCCTGGGGGTTCTGGTCTGGCCCAAGTCTGGGAGAGGAAGCAGCAGGAATGGACTGAAAGAGAAGTTCAACTATGGTGCAGGGAATCTTAATGACTGCCTTGGTGAACCCCACAGGGAGCTCTGGAGCTCTGGAGCTAAAAGGCTTGCCAGATTGTTCCAGAGTGTGTGGAATTGGCTGGGCCTGTATCTACTGCCTCCATTGGCCATTGGAAGCGGGCTGCCCCAGGAAGGACATGCTCATGGTGAGGCAGCTCTGAAGGGGTCCAGCTGAAGGCTGTCTGCCAATGGCACGCCTAACAGCTGGGGCAACTAGCCCTCTGCTGAGGGGGGTTCTGGGGAGTGCATCTCTATCACAGTCCCTTTACGGGGACTGTCCTTTTGCATTCTGTTTCCACATTTCCAAAGCCTCCCAAATCCAGCAGGACTCACTCAGAAGCATTAGTGCAGCATTCAAGGCCTCAGAGATCAGTCTCTAGCCTCATCGATGGTGACAGTTGTTCTGTCCCTCCAAGTTTTCACTTGAGCAATACTAAATAAATCATGTATAGTTTCCTGGAAATTCCACATGCCATTCATCCATGCTGTTGCCTGTAGTGATACTTCTGTGGATAGTGCCCATTTAATTCATTTGTTTGAAAAGTATTTCATAGGTATCTACTATCTACCAGGGCCATTATCTGTATCAAAATCCAGCTCAACTCTCATTGCCTCTGGGAAAACTTACTCTTCTCAAGAAAGAATTAGTCATTACCTCCCACAGGCTGCCTTGTACACACTTTTTTTTCCCCCCATCATATTTACACCATTTGCCCATTAGTCTCCTTAGACTGTGAGCCTTTTCACCTTGGAACTGCCCGCCCTGCACAGGGCCCGGCAGATTTTCTTTGGGTCCTGAATTTGTAACTCTCTGTTTTCAAAGACTATTAGATATGAACCACTTGCTTGACTCTTTTCATTCCATACCTCTTGCTCTAGAAAAAGCCTCTGCTTTGTAGATGTTCTGCATTTGTTCCAGACACCAGGGCATCAGTGCTCCATCAGCCAAGTAGAAAAAATTTCATGTGTTTTTAATTTCTTCCCTGGAACTGTTATCATCATTATGCATTGCTCTGGGGATATTGGTTTTTCTGATGAAGGAGTTAAGATGTAGAAAGGTCAAGTGACATCAAATCTCATGCAATGAATCAGGTTGGTAGCCTAAAATTAGAATTAAAATGTGTTTGGAACTGATGTGGCATCCGCCTGATTCACTCTGCAATGTGGAGAGGTTTTAATCATTGTGTGAATTGATTGCTTCGTACTTTTAAACATACAGTGGATTTCATTGATTTCAGAGAATCAGAGGGTTTAGGGTTGCTATGCTCCAAACTTGGTTCCCAGCCATCTCTTCAAGTATAAAAATGAATCCAAGGATTTCTCCTGAGCTCCCCTGTGTAGGGCTCATGCTGACCAGGCACTTTCCCAGCCTTTCTCATTTGTTACATTTTTGCCATCTTGTGATCTCATGGTGGGTTGTTCCTTTGGTTTTTTTTTTTTTTTAGATTTTTTATTGTTATGTTAATCACCATATATTACATAATTTGTTTTGGTGTAGTGTTCCATGATTCATTGTTTGCTCATAACACCCAGTGCTCCATGCAGAACGTGCCCTCTTTAATACCCATCACCAGGCTAACCCATCCCCCTACCCCCTCCCCTCTAGAACCCTCAGTTTGTTTTTCAGAGTCCATCATCTCTCCTGGTTCGTCTCCCCCTCCGACTTACCCCCCTTCATTCTTCCCCTCCAGCTATCTTCTTCTTTTTCTTTTTTCTTAAAATATGTTGTGTTATTTGTTTCAGAAGTACAGATCTGTGATTCAACAGTCTTGCACAATTCACAGCACTCACCATAGCACATACCCTCCCCAATGTCTATCACCCCGCCACCCCATCCCTCCCACCCCCCACCACTCCAGCAACCCTCAGTTTGTTTCCTGAGATTAAGAATTCCTCATATCAGTGAGGTCACATGATACATGTCTTTCTCTGATTGACTTATTTCACTCAGCATAACACCCTCCAGTTCCATCCATGTCGTTGCAAATGGCAAGATCTCCTTCCTTTTGATGGCTGCATAATATTCCATTGTGTATATATACCACATCTTCTTTATCCATTCATCTGTCGATGGACATCTTGGCTCTTTCCACAGTTTGGCTATTGTGGACATTGCTGCTATAAACATCGGGGTGCACGTACCCCTTCGGGTCCCTACATTTGTATCTTTGGGGTAAATACCCAGAAGTGCAATTGCTGGATCGAACGGTAGCTCTAATTTCAACTGTTTGAGGAACCTCCATACTGTTTTCCAGAGTGGTTGCACCAGCTTGCATTCCCACCAACAGTGTAGGAGGGTTCCCCTTTTGTTCCTTTGGTTTTTAAAGAGTCCCAGAGGTATGTTTTCAATGCCGCCAGGGATTCACAGTTAGGATTATGGTGTTATGGGAAATACCAAGACTGGGGCACCTGAATTCAGTCCCTGATTCCCTCTATTACTTCCCTGGTGACCTGTGCAACTCACTCCATTTTTCTGAGCCTTGGTGTTTTCTGGCTGAGGAGACTGGAAATGAGAGGCACATCTCTTGCTCACTATAGTCTCTCTAAATTCTGCATGCAAACTGAATTATTCTTCTTTAGCTCATCTCTTACCTTAGGCATCTAAAAGAAGCAAGCCTAACTGAGGACAAAAGAACCACCCAGTTGAATCCAACACAAACTGCTGACCCATAGAATAATGAGCTAAATAAATGGTTGTTGTTTTAGAACACTAAATTTTGGGGTGACTATAATTTGATGAAACCTGGGGCTGAGCTGGCTCATGTGTCTATAGCCAGGCACCAGTCTCTTGGTCAGTTGTTTGGCTTAGGGTCACTTCCTAATGATAAGAAAATTATATATTTGTATGCACCTAATAATGAATGTAGCCTTAATATATATAAAACACCAATGCAGTTAGGCTAGAGAAAGCCTTTAGAAGCAGAAGAATTGGAAAGGAAGAAGTAACATAGTTTCTTTTTATAGATGACATGAATATGTTTCTGGGAAAATAAAAAGTTCTAAGAGAACAACAGTGTTGTAGATAGAGCCTGCTCCATCAGCCTGGATCCTACAGGGATCAGTAACAGCTTACTGTGATGGACACAAAATATGGCTGAGACATATGTTGTTATAAACCACTGAAATTTAGGGGATGTTACTGCAGCATTACCAAGCCTATTCCCAGTGATACAGATAGAGAGCAATGGGGACTCTCAAACATGGCTCTAGGGAGTGAAAATGAGAAAGCATTCTGGCATTTTCTATTAAAATTAAAAATACAGATATCCTGAACCAGCAATTTCACCCTTGCACATATCCCCTGGAAACTTACGTGCATGATCACCAGGATTCATACACATTCACGTGCAATGTTCAGACCCCCAAGTCATGACAACCCACATGTCCATTAATAGTGAGTTGGGTGAAAATGCTGGAGTACATTAAAACAGGGTGTACAACAATGGAAATGAATTAAACTGAATTAAGATTCAACCACATGGCTGACTGTTAAAAGAGATATTTTTGAGAGATAGGGAAAGACAGAAATATGTACAGAGTAGGATTCAATTTATCTAAGCTTCAAAAGCAGGCAAAATTAAATTATATTGTTATCCCTTATGTGATGAGACTAGGAAAAAAAAAAAAAGCAAAGCAGCAGTTACCACTGAAGTCAGGATGGCAATGTGGTGGAGACTGTGATGTGTCACACACATACCCCCTTTAGGAATGAAGAACTCCTTCCTCCAGCTGCTGTGGGTGCTGTGGGATGGTGACCTCAGAGGTTGGCCTTTATGGGAGGTTTCCTCAGTTGAAAAATTCACATCCTTCCACGGGCAGATGTATCCAGCCAGCGACTGATCAATATCGAATTATAAAGGCCCAGCCCACCACCTATAGGGCCATCCCAGCTCCGAGCTGTCTGTGGGGTCGGCTGAGAACTTCGATGGGACTACAGTGCAGCCCAATGACTCTCTACCTAATGGGATTTTCTTCCCTTCCTTTCCACAGGCATTGACCTCAAGAGCACTCCCTTATAAACATCCTGCATGATAAGCTCTGTTTCAGAGACTGTTTCCTAGGGTCCCTAGCCTGTCATCCTTTTGCAGAGAGGGTGCCTGGCACTGGGAAGCAGAACTGGGATGCTGGAAAATGTTCAGGTCTTCTCTATTTTTACAGGTATTTACTTTACATGCATTCATTAAAGTGTGCATTTATGTTTTATGCCATTGATTCATGGCTTTTTTTAAATTTATGTTTTATGCATCGTAATAATACAGAAATTTCTTAGAAATACAAAGCCAGAACATGTGAGCTTATGTTACCTTCATATACCTTCATATAACCCTTGTAATTATATATATAATATATATAATATATATATATTATGTATTATATATATATATATAAAACACCCATATAATTCAAGGAAGTAGAACATATTCTATGTTGGTCTGAGTTAACGTCCTTCTTTGGAAGTGGTGGCAAACTCTTCATTATGCATTTATGAGTGGGCACATTTTAAAAGCATGATTTTTCATTCATCAGAAGATAGCAATTATGTCAGAGTACCTTCTGTTACAAAAAGATATACTCAGACTGGGCCTGGTTTTGATTTCTTAATCACTTTCCTCAGGGGAAACTAAAGAGTGATGTCAGAATGTTCAGACTCATTTTAATCTCAAGGTACTTTGAAATACCTTAGTTTTTTTAAAATTCCAGTACAATTAATGTACAGTGTTATATTGGTTTCAGGTGTACAATATAGTGATTCAACAGTTCCATACATTACTCAGTGCTCATCAAGGTAAGTGTGCTCTTAATCCCCTTCACCTGTTTCACCCATCCCCCCACCCACCTCCCCTCTGGGAACCATCAGTTTGTTCTCTAAGAGTCTGTTTTATGGTGTCTTCTTTTCTTTGTTTTGTTTCTTAAATTCCACATATGAGTGAAATCATACGGTATTTGTCTTTCTCTGACTGACTTACTTCACTTAGCATTATACCTTCTAGATCCATCCATGTTGTTTCAAATGGAAAGATTTCCTTCTTTTTTATGGCTGAATAATATTGTATTGTATATATAACCACATCTTTATCCACTCATTTATCATTGGACATTTGAGTTACTTCATATTTTGGATATTGTAAATAATGCTGCAATAAACATAGGGGTGCATTTATTTTTTCAAATTAGTGTTTTGTATTCTTTGGGTGAATAGCCAGTAATGGAATTACTGGATAATATGGTAGTTCTATTTTTAATTTTTTGAGGAACCTCCATACTGTTTTACACAGTGGCTGCACCACTTTGCATTCCCACCAACAGTGCATGAGTGCTCCTTTTTCTCCACATCCTTGACAACACTTGTTTTTTGTGTTTTTGATTTTAGCCATTCTGACAGGTGTGAGGTGATATCTCATTGTAGTTTTGATTTGCATTTCCCTGATGATGAGGGATGTTGAGCATCTTTTCATATGTCTGTTGGCCATCTGGATGTCTTCTTTGGAGAAATGTCTGTTCATGTCTTCTGCCCATTTTTAATGGGATTATTTGTTCTTTTTGGTGTTCAGTTGTACAATTTCTTTATATAATTTGGATACTAAGATGGCAGAGGAGTAGGAGATCTAAATTTTGTCTGGTCCCAGGAATTCAGCTAGATAGTGATCAAACCATTCCGAACACCTACGAACTCAACAGGAGATCGAAGAAAAGAATAGCAGCAACTCTGAACAGAGAAACAACAACTTTCTGGAAGAGTCATGTTCTATCCTTTTATATATATATATATATATATATATATATATATATATATATATATATTGTTCTCTCTTTAAAATTTTGGGATATGGTTTCTTCTAACAGACCAAAATATATCCTAATCTCTAGTGTATGGCTTTTTTCTAGTCTCCTTCCTGATCACATTCTCTCCCCCTTTTTTTTAAATCCTTTTTTTTTTCCAAACAACTTCTTATCAATTCTTTTTATAAAATCTTTTATAATTTTCATCTTTACAGTCATATTCCATTCCCTCATCGTATTAACCCTTATTTTTGTACATATATGTTTTTCTTTCTTTAAAATTTTGGGAAGCACTTTCTTCTAACAGACCAAAATATGCCCCAAATCTAGTGTGTGGCACTGATCTATGCACCAGCCTGATCATATTTGATCATATTCTGTTTTTTTTGGTTTTTTGTTTTTATCTTTTTCTTTTTTTTTCTTTTTTCTTTCTTTCCCTTCCTTCTCCCCCAGTTTCAGATCTCTCCAGATTTGTTTAGTGTATATTTTCTGGGGACATTGTTAACCTGTTAGCATTTTGTTCTCTCATTCATCTATTATTCTCTGGACAAAATGACAGGATGGAAAAAATCACCTCAAAAAAAAAAGAACAAGAGGCAGTACCAACTGCCAGGGACCTATTAAAAGGATATTAGTAAGATGTTGGAACTAGAGTTCAGAATGACAAATTTAAAGATACTGGCTGGGCTTGAAAGAGGCATGGAAGATATTAGAGAAACCCTTTCTGGAGAAATAAAAGAACGAAAATCTAACCAAGTTGAAATCAAAAAGGCTATTAATGAGGTCCAATCAAAAATGGGGGCACTAACTGCTAGGATAAATGAGGCAGAAGAGAGAATCAGTGATAGAGAAGACCAAATGATGGAAAATAAAGAAGCTGAGAAAAAGAGATAAACAACTACCGGATCACGAGGGCAGAATTCGAGAGATAAGCGATATCATAAGATGAAACAATATTAGAATAATTGGGATCCCAGAAGAAGAAGAGAGAGAAGAGCAGAAGGTATATTGGAGCAAATTATAGCAGAGAACTTCCCTAATGTGGGGAAGGAAACAGGCATCAAAATACAGGAGGCACAGAGAACCCCTCTCAAAATCAATAAAAATAGGTCAACACCCCGACATCTAATAGTAAAACTTAGGAGTCTCAGAGACAAAGAGAAAATCTTGAAAGCAGCTTGGAAGAAGAGATATGTAACCTATAATGGTAGAAACATTAGATTGGCAACAGACGTATCCACAGAGACCTGGCAGGCCAGAAAGGACTGGCATGATATCTTCAGAGCACTAAACGAGAAAAATATGCAGCCAAGAATACTATAGCCAGCTAGGCTGTCATTGAAAATAGAAGGAGAGATAAAAAGCTTCCAGGACAAACAAAAACTAAAGGATTTGCAAACACAAAACCAGCCCTCCAAGAAATGTTGAAAGGGGTCCTCTAAGCAAAGAGAGAGCCTAAAAATAACATAGGCCAGAAAGGAACACAGACAATATACAGTAATAGTCACCTTACAGGCAATACAATGGAACTAAATTCATATCTTTCAATAGTTACCCCGAATGTAAAAGGGCTAAATGCCCCAATCAAAAGACACAGGGTATCAGATTGGATAAAAAAAACAAGACCCATCGATATGCTGTCTGCAAGAGACTCATTTTAGACCCAAAGACACCCCCAGATTGAAAGTGAGGGGGTGGACAACTATTTACCATGCTAATGGACACCAAAAGAAAGCTGGGGTGGCAATCCTTCTATCAGACAAATTAGATTTTAAACCAAAGACTGTAATAAGAGATGAGGAAGGACACTATATCCTACTTAAAGGGTCTAACCAACAAGATCTAACAGTTGTAAATATCTATGCCCCTAACATGGGAGCAGCCAATTAGATAACCCAATTAATAACAAAAGCAAAGAAACACATTGACAACAATACAATAATAGTGGGGGACTTTAACACCCCCCTCACTGAAATGGACAGATCATCTAAGCAAAAGATCAACAAGGAAATAAAGACTTTGAATGACACACTGGACCAAATGGACTTCACAGATATATTCAGAACATTCCATCCCAGAGCAACAGAATACACATTCTTCTCTAATGCCCATGGAACATCCTCCAGAATAGATCACATCCTAGGTCACAAATCAGGTCTCAACCGGTACTAAATGATGAGGATCATTCCCTGCATATTTTCAGACCACAATGCTTTGAAACTAGAACTCAAAAACAAGAGGAAAGTCGGAAGGAACTCAAATACATGGAAGCTAAAGAGCATCCTACTAAAGAATGAATGGGTCAACCAGGAAATTAAAGAAGAATTTAAAAAATTCATGGAAACCAATGAAAATGAAAACACAACTGTTCAAAATCTTTGGGATGCAGCAAAGGCAGTCCTAAGAGGAAAGTATATAGCAATACAAGCCTTTCTCAAGAAACAAGAAAGGTCTCAAATACACAGCCTAGCCCTACACCTAAAGGAGCTGGAGAAAGAACAGAAATAAAGCCTAAACCCAGCAGGAGAAGCGAAATAATAATGATCAGAGCAGAAATCAATGAAATAGAAACCAAAAGAACAGTAGAACAGATCAACGAAACTAGGAGCTGATTCTTTGAAAGAATTAACAAGATTGATAAACTCCTGGCCAGACTTATCAAAAAGAAAAGAGAAATGACCCAAATAAACAAACAAATAAACATACAAAATCATGAATGAAAGAGGAGAGATCACAACCAACACAAAATTATAAGAACATATTATGAGCAACTATATGCCAGTAAATTAGATAATCTGGAAGAAATGGATGCATTCCTAGAGATGTATCAACTACCAAAACAACTACCAAAAAAGGAAGAAATAGGAAACCTGAACAGACCTATAACCACTAAGGAAATTGAAACAATAATCAAAAATCTCCCAAAAAACAAAAGCCCAGGGCCAGATGGCTTCCCAGGGGAATTCTACCAAACATTTTACGAAGAATTAATACCTATTCTTCTGAAACTGTTCCAAAAAAATAGAAATGGAAGGAAATGGAAGAAATGGAAGAAAAACTTCCAAACTCATTTTATGAGGCCACCATTACCTTGATCCCCAAAGGAGACAAAGACCCCATCAAAAAGGAGAATGATAGACTAATATCCTTGATGAACATGGATGCAAAGATTCTCACCAAAATACTAGCCAATAGGATCCAACAGTACATTAAAAGGATTATTCACCATGACCAAGTGGGATTTATTCTTGAGCTGCAAGGTTGGTTCAACATCCGCAAATCAACCAATGTGATACATTACATTAATAAAAGAAAGAACAAGAACCATATGATCCTCTCAATAGATGCAGAAAAAGTATTTGACAAAGTACAGCATCCTTTCTTGATCAAAACTCTTCAGAGTATAGGGATAAAGGGTACATACCTCAATAGCATAAAAGCCATCTATGAAAAACCCACAGCAAATATCATTCTCAATGGGGAAAAACTGAGAGCTTTCCCCCTAAGGTCAGGAACACAGCAGGGATGTCCACTATCACCAGTGCTATTCAACATAGTACTAGAAGTCCTAGCTACAGCAATCAGACAACAAAAAGAAATAAGAGGCATCCAAATCAGCAAAGAAGTCAAACTCTCACTCTTTGCAAATGATATGATACTTTATGTGGAAAACCCAAAAGACTCCCCCCCAAAACTGCTAGAACTCATACAGGAATTCAGTAAAGTGGCAGGATATAAAATCAATGCACAGAAATCAGTGGCATTCCTATACACCAATAAGAAGACAGAAGAAAGAGAAATTAAGGCGTTGATCCCGTTTACAACTGCACCCAAAACCATAAGATACTTAGGAATAAATCTAACCAAAGAGGCAAAGAATCTATACTCAGAAAACTAAGAAATTGAGGAAGACACAAAGAAATGGAAAAACGTTTCATGTTCATGGATTGGAAGAAAAAATATTGTGAGGATGTCAATGCTACCTAGAGCAATCTACACATTTAATGCAATCCCTATCAAAATACCAACCATTTTTTTCAAAGAAATGGAACAAATAACCCTAAAATTTGTATGGAACCAGAAAAGACCCCAAATAGCCAGAGGAATGTTAAAAAAGAAAAGCAAAGCTGGTGGCATCACAATTCCGGACTTCCAGCTCTATTACAAAGCTGTCATCATCAAGACGGTATGGTACTGGCACAAAAACAGACACATCGATCTATGGAACAGAATAGGGAGCCCAGAAATGGACCCTCAACTCTATGGTCAACTCATCTTCAACAAAGCAGGAAAGAATGTCCAATGGAAAAAAGTCTCTTCAACAAATGGTGTTGGGAAAATTGGACAGCCACATGCAGAAGAATGAAACTGGACCATTTCCTTACACCACACACAAAAACAGACTCCAAATGGTTGAAAGACCTAAATGTGAGACAGGAGTCCATCAACATCCTAAAGGAGAACACAGGCAGCAACCTCTTCGACCTCAGCCGCAGCAACTTCTTCCTAGAAAATCGCCAAAGGCAAGGGAAGCAAAGGCAAAAATGAAGTATTGGGACTTCACCAAGATAAAAAGCTTTTCCACAGCAAAGGAAACAGTCAACAAAACCAAAAGACAACTGACAGAATGGGAGAAGATATTTGCAAATGACAGATCAGATAAAGGGCTAGTATCCAAAATCTATAAAGTACTTATCAAACTCAACACCCAAAGAACAAATGATCCAATCAAGAAATGGGCAGAAGACATGAACAGACATTTTTCCAAAGAAGACATCCAAATGGCCAACAGACACATGAAAAAGTGCTCAACATCGCTCAGCATCAGGGAAATCCAAATCAAAACCTCAATGAGATATGACCTCACACCAGTCAGAATGGCTAAAATTAACAAGTCAGGAAACGACAGATGTTGGCGGGGATGTGGAGAAAGGGGAGCCCCCCTACACTGTTTGTGGGAATGCAAGCTGGTGCAGGCACTCTGGAAAACAGTATGGAGGTTTCTCAAAAAGTTGAAGATAGAGCTACCATACGATCCAGCAATTGCACTACTGGGTATTTACCCCAAAGATACAAATGTAGGGATCCGAAGGGGTACGTGCATGCTGATGTTTATAGCAGCAATGTCCACAATAGCCAATCTGTGGAAAGAGCCAAGATGTCCATCAACAGATGAATGGGTAAAGAAGTGATATATATATGCAATGGAATATTACACAGCCATCAAAAGGAATGAGATCTTGCCATTTGCAATGATGTGGATGGAACAGGAGGGTGTTATGCTGAACGAAATAAGTCAATCAGAGAAAGAAAATGTATCATATGCCCTCACTGATAGGAGGAATTCTTAATCTCAGGAAACAAACTGAGGGTTGCTGGAGTGGTGGGGGGTGGGAGGGAAGGGGTGGCTGGGTGATAGACATTGGGGAGGATATGTGCTATGGTGAGCGCTGTGAATTGTGTAAGACTGTTGAATCACAGACCTGTACCTCTGAAACAAATAATATGTTAAATTATTATGTTAATATATAACATAAAAATATGTTAAACAATAATATGTTAAAAAAAAGAAGAAGAAGATAGCAGGAAGGGAAGAATGAAGGAGGGGAAATCAGAGGGGGAGGGGAAATGAACCATGAGAGACTATGAACTCTGAGAAATAAACTGAGGGTTCTAGAGGGGAGGGGGGTGGGGGGATGGCTTAGCCTGGTGATGGGTATTAAAGAGGGCACGTACTGAATGGAGCCCTGGGTGTTATACGCAAACAATGAATCATGGAACACTGCATCAAAAACTAATGATGTGATGTATGGTGATTAACATAACATAATAATAAAAATAAATAAATAAATATATAATTTGATTACTGACCCCTAACCAGATATATCATTTGGAAATATCTTCTCTCATTTAATAGGTTGTTTTAATTTCGACTCTTAGAATTGGACAGGGCCTAGAAAGAAATTTATAAGGAGAGATGAAAGAAGTAATATCCATTCATCCAAAAAAATATTTACTGAACACATACTTACCTTAGTTCTTACATGCTAAGAACACTTCTATTAACTTGGGATATATAAGTAAAGAATAAAGAAAGAAATTCTTGCTCTCATCTGCTCACATGGTTAGCTTTTTTTCCATCTGCTCACATAGTTACTTTTTTTTTTTTTTTTGGGTATGTGGTGAGAGCTCCTGAAATTTACCCTGTTAACAAATTTCCATGGTACCATATAGAATTATTAACCTATAGTCATCATGTTGTATATTATATCTCTAAATATTCAACCTATATAATTGCAACTTTGTACCCTTTAATCAACATCTCCACATTTCTCCCACCTCTCTGAGTCTGGTAACCACCGTTCTTCTATTCTCTATTTTCATGTATTTGACTTTTTTTAGATTCCACATATAAGTGAGATCATATAGTACTTTTCTTTCTGTATCTGAATTATTCTAGTGTAATGTCTTCCAAGTTCATCCATGTTGTTGCAAATGGCAGGATATCCATCATTTATTAAGGCTGAGTAATATTCCATTGTATATACATACCATAATTTCTTTATCTAATAATCTGTCAAAGGATGCTTAGATTGTTTTCACATCTTGGCTATTGTGAATAATGCTGAGGTGAAGGTAGGAGCCTGGATATCTCCAAGGTATTGATTTCAGTTCCTTTGGATATATACCCAGAAGTGGGATTGCTGGATCATATGGTAGTTCTATTCTTCATTTTTTGAGAAACCTCCGTATTATTTTCCATAATGGTTATGCCAATTTACATTCCCAACAACAGTACACAAGGGATCCCTTTTCTCCACATCCTCATCAACATTTGTTATCTCTTTTTAAAAAAGATTTTATTTCTTTATTTGAGAGGGAGAGAGCACAAGTGGAGGGTGGGGTAGAGGGAGATGGACGAGCAGACTCCCCACAGAGTGTGGAGCCCAATGTGGGGCTTGATTCCAGGACCCTGAGATCATGACCTGAGCTGAGGTCAGATGCTTAACCAACTGAGCCACCCAGGCATCCCTGTTATTTCTTTTTATTAACAGCCATCTTAACAGATGTGAGGTGATATATCATTGTGATTTTGGTTAGCATTTTCCTGATGATTAGTGATGTTTAGTACCTTTTCATCTACCTATGGCCATTTGTATATCTTCTTTGGAAAAATGCCTATTCAGGTACTTTGCTCATTTTTTTAAACTGGTTGTTTGCTTTCTTGCTATTGCATTGTAGGAGTTCCTTATACATTTTGTATATTAACTCCGTTTTAGATAAATAGTTTGTAAATATTTTCTCCCATTCCATAGACTGCCTTTTCATTTTATTGATTGTTTCCTTTGCTGTGCAGAGCTTTTTAGTTTGAGGTTGTCCCACTCATTTATTTTTGTTTTTGTTGCCTAAGCTTTTGGTATCACATTCAAAAAATCATTGCTGATCAACAGCTGGCAGAGTAGTGATACTGGCCTTTGTCTCCTCATACCCACAACAACAATTAGACAGCTATCCATGAACAAAAATAACACTGGAAGAGCTCAAGAACCCCATTAAGAATCTACTGTAATACAATGGAGCAAAAAATGAATAACTACAGAGAAAACATCACTGAGGAGATTGTCTTAGTTGAGATGTTTGGAGATGACTAGGAACAAAGAAGAGGAGTGGAGGCTATCATCATCAGATGCCACTTGCTGCCATCTCCCTAATGGCCTGCTCTGCTGAGGACCCCTTCTGCCCTTGCCACTGAGGACCTCACAGCCCCAGCAACAGCTGCAGATTCCCCGTAGCTTTCATTGCAGAGGACCCCATAATGTCACCGGCATAGACCCCAGCAGCCTACTCCACAGAGTTCACTAACAGCTTTTGCCACTGACATACCAAGAGCCATAGCTGCCATGGAGCCCCAGAATAAAGATGCTGCTGTGCACCTTTCAGAATGAGCTGCTGTTGTGTTGTCCTGGAACTTGGACTTCCTGTCCCCACAGCCACATGCATGCCTGACTGCAGAGCCACAGTTGCTCCACATGTAGCTGCATTTCAGACCCCGGCTCTGTGTATACCCACACTCCAGAGCCTGGCTTAATGATTGCTATGTGTATGCCCCCATCTCAGGTGCCAAAGCCACTGTTAAGGCAGTGAAACCAGCACTCCAGACCCTCAAGTGCTATTTCTCCATGCATATCTTTGCTTTAGAACCTGGCTCCATGGCTACTTAATACTCACCTGTATCTCAAGCACCCAAGCCATCATGTTGTGGGCTAGCCAGTGCCCTGGACCTCAGAGCCACTGTTCTGCTGTCACTCTGTGAGAACCAGTGCTTCAGACTCCAGCTCAGTGGCTGCTCCACAGGCACAAATGTGTCAGATACCAATACTGCCACCACCACGAGGGCACCCATTAGCTTGACCCAGCACCAAGAGGAATCCACTTGGCCATGACATCCCTTATAGGAGAAAAAGAGATCAGGTGGTCCCCAGTAGCCTTCACCACTGAAGATTCCAGCAGCCTTTACTGCTGCTACAGACACCTTGGTCTAAGCCTTGGTTGTTGGGGACCACTACAATCTTTGCCATCGCTAACCAAAGCTGAGTTGCACAGAGACTATACCAGCAAGCCTTCCCCACCTGCAGGTGGACCATTTGTATGTCTGAAAGAGGTGATTGCTCTAGCAAACATTCAGACATCAAGCAAAGCTACAAGAAACATGAAAAATTAAGGAAACATGATATGACCAAAGGAACATAATTTTCCAGTAACTTACCCCCCCAAAAAAGAGCTCTATGTATTGTCTGACAAAGAATTAAAAATAATTGTTTTAAGGAAGCCCAGTAAATTACAAGAGAACACAGACAACTCAATGAAATCAGGAAAACATTATGTAAATAAAATGAAAATTTCAACAGAGAGACAGAATTCATTGAAAAGAACAAACAGAAACTCTAGAACTAAACAATATAATGAATTAAATTAAGAAATGCAATAGAGAGCACCAACAGCAAACTTGAACAAGGAGAAAGTAAGAATCTGATCTTAAAGATAGGTCATTTGAAATTATCAAGTCAGAGAAGAAAAAAGAAAAAATGAACTAGTGAAGCGAGCCTAAGTGAATTTAGGGCACCACAAAGTAAAACAGTATTTACATTATGGGAATTTCAGAAGGAGGAAAAAAAGAAAGGAGCAGAAAGATTATTAAGGAAATAATGTCTGAAAACCTCCTAAATCTGTGGAGTGATATGAATGAACATCTAGGCACATAAAGCTCATAAATCCTCAAGGAGATTCAACACAAAGAGGACTTCATTTAGACACATTATGAGAAAACTGTCAAATATCAAAGAAAGCTTATTCATGAACAACTAGTAAGTCAAAGAAAAATCAAAAAAGACATAAAAATATCTTGAGACAGATGAAAATGGAATTGTGACATACCAAAACTTACGGGATATAGCAAGAGCAGTTCTAAGAGGGAAGTTTGTAGTAATAAATGTCTATAGTAATGTATAGTAAGTAATAAATGTCTATAGTAAGAAGAAAGCAATCTCAAATAACCCAACTTTGCACCTCAAGGAAATGAAAAAAGAACAAACTAAGCTTAAAGTTAGCAGAAGGAAGGAACTAACAAAGATTTGAGCAGAAATCAATGAAAGAGAGACTAGAAAGACAATTGAAAAGATCAACATAAGAAAGTGCTGGTTTTCTAGAAAAGATAAAATTGTCAAACCTTTAGCTGGACTAAGAAAAAAGAGAGGGCACTCATATAACATCAGAAATGAAAGAGGAGACATTAAAATTGTTAACAGAAATATAATGGATCTTAAGAGATTACTATGAACAATTATATGCCAAAAATTGAATAACCTAGAAGAAATGAATAAATTCCTAGAAACAGACAGTTTATAAAGACTTGATCAGTCAGAAATAGACAATCTGAACAGATCAGTAACAAGTAAGAAGATTGAAACAGTAGGCAAAAATCTCCCAGCAAAGAAAAGCCCACGTTTTGTGTTAGTCTCAGCCTATCAATAGTGATGCTATGGGCTAGAAATATCTGGGGGCACTTGCCTGACTGGTACCTGGGCTGGCGAGCCCCACAGACATTTCCCTTGCCAGAACTAATGTTATAACTGCATTGGCCCTTGAGGTTCTTATGATTGTAAGATGCACCTCAGCAATGACTATCTGGGAACTTTGGAAAAAAGCAAGCTTTATTACAAGTCCTGGAGGGCGTGCAGTATGCCCCGGGGCCACACAGCAAGGTTGTGGGTAGAGAGAGAGTGTGGACCTGGGTTTTGCATTTATTAGGGTTGAAGGAGGGGTGCCTAGGGTTTCACAGGCTCAATCTTTATTGGTGAGTTTAAAACATAGAAACAGGAATTAAGTCACAAGAAGGGAAATGCAGAGTCACTCAAATGGTTAATTATGTATGTCACCAAGACTTTCATGGGTAAGGCAGCCTGGCTCTTTGTCTTGTGGGTAGCAATATGCTTATTTGAGATGGATGTCTTTATAATGGATGACTTGGCAATCAGAAGCTTAATGTCTGGCACTTACAGTACAATCAAACAAGCTAATTGTCAGGCATTTACACCACACCCCAGAACCAGATGGCTTCAGTGATGAATTCCACCAGAAATTTAAAAAATTAACATGATCCTTTTCATATTTTTCCAAAAAATTGACCAGGAAGGAATACTTCTGACCTCATTTTGTGAGTCAATAATTACCCTGTTACTAAAGCCAGGTAAGGACACTAAAGAAAAGAAAACTACAGGCCAATATCTCTGAGGAATATAGATGCAAAAATCCTCAACAAAATGCTAGCAAACAAAATTCAGCAGCACATTAAAAGGATAATATACCATGATCAAGTGAGATACATCTCTGGGATGCAAGGGATGGTTCAAAATACGCAAATCAATAAATGTGTTACACTGTATTAACAGAACAAAGGATACAATTGATCATCTTAATAGATGAGCAAAAGGCAGTTGACAAAATTCAGTATCTTTTTATGATAGAAACTCCCAATAAATTGGGTATAGAAGGAATGTACTTCAATTTAATAAAGAACATATATGACAAGCCCACAGCTAACATCATACTCAATGGTGAAAGGTTGAGAGCTTTTCCTCTAAGATTAGGCACAAGACAAAGGTGCCCACTCTCTCCACTCCTATTCAACATAGTACTGAAGTCCTAGCCAGAAGCAACTAGGAAAAAAAATGGGAAATAAAAGGCATCCAAAACAGAAAAGAAGAAATAACGTGGCCTCTCTGCCAATGATGTGGTCTTATATTTGGAAAACCCTATATAATTCCACCACAAAACTGTTATAATAATAAACAAATTCAGTAAAATTGCTGGATACAAAGTCAACATACAAAAATCAGTTGCAATTTATTTGAAAAAGAAATTAGGAGAGCAGTCACATTTACAATTGCATCAAGAAGAATAAAACTTAGGAATAAATCAAACCATGGATTTGAAATACTGGTGCACTAAAAATTAAGACATTGATGAAAGAAGTTGAAGATGACACAAATGAATAGAAAGATATCACATATTCTTGGATTGGAAGACCTCAATCTACTTAACTAATCTCCAACCTACAGATGAACTGGCAATTTCCAGTTTTTAGTCAGTACATACAGTTTAAGACTGATATTAAAGACATCGTTACATGGGCACTTATCATACAGATGGACACCAGCAGAGGACCATCCCAACATACAGTGGTTGAATATCAGTTTTGATTGCGTTGTGTTTTGGCAAATGTTGATAAATTCACTGCTAGCAATGAGATTGCTGCAGCAAAAGAGGTATGCATCTTAAATTTTAATAGATCTTGCCAAATAGCCCTTGGAATGGTGGTATTAATTTAAATTCCCACCTGTGGTGTGAGAGAAGGCCCACTTTCTCTTCATTTATTAGTGCTGGTTTCATCAGATTTCAAAATTTTGATAAATCTGATATATTAAAAATAGCAAATTGTTTTTATTATAGTTCTTTAATTATGAATATGATCACCTTTTTGGGAGGGCTATTTGGATTTCTTTTTTGTTTTGTTTTGTTTTGTTTTGAAAACTGCCTATTTATAGCCTTTAAATCAAAGTTTCTATAGAGTTCATTATCTTTTTCTTATTGATATTTGCAAATAAAGAAAATTTTGCAAATAAAGAAAATTATCTGTCATATGCGTAACTAATATTGTTTATAGTTTGTCATTAGGTTTTAGACCTTCTTTTATATATATATATATGTAGGAAAGATAGAGAGTGGAAGTTTTCCAATTTTATGTAACCAATTTGGCAATCATTTCCTTTATGGTTCCTCTTTTTGTGTGTTTTTTGTGTTTTTTTTCTTTTATTTAAGAAAAAACCCCAAATTATAGAATGGTGTTTGCAATGATCACTTCTCTTAACAGCAGCAACTCCCCTCGATCTGTACCTCTCCAGGACTCTCCAAAGCTGGCTATGGGAATAGAATCTCCCAGCTGGAAAAATACCTGACAAACAAAACAAATTCTGTTCCTTGAGTACTGACTTTCTTTCTTACTGTCTCTTTTTCTCACTGCCGTTATCACATTGTCTCTTTGGGTTTCAACCTTTCCAACCCTATTCTACTTTACAGTCTGGAATGATGAAAGCGCAATTTCTCAGACTCCCTTGTAGCTAGGGAGGCTGTGTGACTCAGAAGTACATAGAAGCCTGTTGGTGATGCCTTTCAGCTTCCTTGTTCTTTTTACCTACAATGTGGACATGAGGCTGCAGGTACAGACAACTTTGCTTAGGATGGCAGAAAATTGGAAAAAGTCTGTAATCTTATTATAGGCATTAGATCTACCACCGTCCACTGCCTGTCCTGGACTTCTTGTCATGTGATTACAAATTCCTTATTTGTATGAGCTATTGTTTATCAGGCTTTCAGGAAGCAGGAACCAATCATGACCCTACTTGATGCATAGGTGTTCAAAACTCCTCCTTTAAATCTCTAGTTCAAATGCAGACAACTCCCTCATCTCTTACACTTTAGTCAAGACTCTTTTGGATTTAAGTGACAGAAGTGAAACTCAAAACAAAGTTAAGACAATAAGAAGAATTCATTGGCTCATGTAACCCTTTGAAGGAACAGATTCAGTTGGGTTTTTGGAACTCAGACAGTGACTAGGCTCCATATTTATATCTTTAATTCTATTTCTTTCCGTTGGTCAGTCCAGTTTTTCATACCAGTTCTTTCTAGAAGTCTTGAACCATCATCTCAATAGTTCCTTGGTCATGTCTTCCTAGCTGAACCACCAGAAAATAAGGATCCTCTTCTTGTTTTGTGATATTAGCACACTTGTTACAGAGCACTGGGAACTTCCTTATTCCTAGGTCCCCTTCACTTGTTGGGTGTCATCCAAAATCTACCACTAGGAAGCCTCTTCTTTGACACTCTGACTCTGAGTAGTCAAAATTAGAGTCTCACCTGCATGCTACCTTGGTAGCCCCTTCTTGGTCCCAATTTCCTGTCAGACTTCTACTCTTCAGCTGATGCATGTAAGAAGGTAGCTTTTATCTTGAAATATTGTCAGCAAATCTTAATAAAATATAAACATCCTTGTGGGCTTTTCATACATGGCTTTTATGATATTGAGGTATGTTCCCTCTATCCCTACACTGCAGAGAGTTTTAATCAAGAAAGGATGCTGTATTTTGCTGTATTTTTTCAAATGCTTTTTCTGCATCGAGAAGATCATATGGTTCTTATCCTTTCTTTTATTAATGTAGTGTATCATGTTGATTTATGGATGTTGAGCCACACTTGCACCCCAGGAATAAACCCCAGTTGGTCGTGGTGAATAATCCTTTTAATGTAGTGTTGGATCCTATTGGCTAGTATCTTGGTGAGAATTTTAGCATCCATGTTCGTCAGGGATATTGGTCTGTAATGCTCCTTTTTGGTGGGGTCTTTGTCTGGCTTTGGGATCAAGGTAATGCTGGCCTCATAGAATGAGTTTGGAAGTTTTCCTTCCATTTCTATTTTTTTAAATTTTATTTTATTATGTTATGTTGGTCACCATTTCTATTTTTAGAAACAGCTTCAGAAGAACAGGTATTAATGCTTCTTTGTTTGGTAGAATTCCCCTCAGAAGCCATCCAGCCCTGGACTCTCGTTTGTTATGAGATTTTTGATTACTGCTTCAATTTCCTTGCTGGTTATGGGTCTCTTCAGGTTTTCTATTCCTGTTTCAGTTTTGGCAATTTATGAGTTTCTAGGAATGCATCCATTTCTTCCAGATTGCTGATTTGTTGGCATATAGTTGCTCATAATATGTTCTTATAATTGTTTGTGTTTCTTTGGCATTAGTTGTGATCGCTCCTCTTTCATTCATGATTTTATTTATTTGGGTCCTTTCTCTTTTCTTTTCTTTTTTTTTTTTTAAAGATTTTATTTATTTATTTGACAGAGACAGCGAGAGCAGGAACACAAGCAGTGGGAGTGGGAGAGGGAGAAGCAGGCTTCCCGCCGAGGAGGGAGCCCGATGTGGGACTCGATCCCAGGACCCTGGGATCATGACCTGAGCCGAAGGCAGATGCTTAAAGACTGAGCCACCCAGGTGCCCTCTCTTTTCTTTTTGATAAGTCTGGCTAGGGGTTTATCGATCTTATTAATTCTTTCAAAGAATCAGCTCCCAATTATGTTGATCTATTCTACTGTTCTTTTGGTTTCTCTTTCATTGATTTCTGCTCTAATCTTTATTATTTCTCTTCTCCTGCCGGGTTTAGGCTTTATTTGTTGTTCTTTTTCCAGCTCCTTTAGGTGTAAGTTTAGCTTGTGTATTTGAGACCTTTCTTATTTCTTAAGAAAGGCTTGTAGTGCTATATACTTCTTCTTAGGACTACCTTTGCTGCATCCCAAAAGTTCAGAGCAAATATCATTCTCAATGGGGAAAAACTGAGAGCTTTCTCCTAAGGTCAGGAATACAACAAGGATGTCCACTCTCACCACTGTTGTTCAACATAGTACTAGAAGTACTAGCTTCAGCAATCAGACAACAAAAAGAAATAAAAAGCATCCAAATTGGCAAAAAAGTCAAACTCTCACTCTTTGCAGATGACATGATACTCTATGTGGAAAACCTAAAAGACTCCACCCCCAAATTGCTAGAACTCATACGGGAATTCAGCAAAGTGGCAGGATATAAAATCAGTGCACAGAAATCAGTTGCATTTCTATACACTAACAATGAGACAGAATAAAGAGAAATTAAGGGATCAATCCCATTTACAATTGCACCAAAAACATAAGATGCCTAGGATTAAACCTAACCAAAGAGTCAAAAGATCTGTACTCTAAAAATTATAGAACACTCATGAAAGAAATTGAGGAAGACACAAAGAAATGAAATATTGTTAAAATGTCTAGGCCACCAAGAACAATCTACACACTCAAAGCAATCCCTATCAAAATACCATCAACTTTTTTCAGAGCTAGACAAATTATCCTAAAAGTTTTTTGGAACCAGAAAAGACCCCAAATAGCCAGAAAAGAAAATGAAACCTGGTGGCACCATAATTCTGGACTCCAAACTATATTATAAAGCTGTAATCATCAAGACAGTATGGTACTGGCACAAAAACAGACACATAGATCAATGGAACAGAACAGAGAACCCAGAAATGGACCCTCAACTTTATGATCAACTAATATCTTTATTTTATTATGTTCAATTAGCCAACATATAGTACATCATTAATTTTTGATGTAGTGTTCAACAATTCATTAGTTGCATGTAGCACCCAGTGCTCATGACAACACATACCCTCCTTAATACCCATCACCTGGTACTTTCTCCCCTCACCCCCTCCCCTCTGCAACCCTCAGTTTTGTTTCCCAGAGTCCAGAGTCTCTCATGGTTTGTCTCCCTCTCTGATTTCTTCCCACTGAGTTTTCCCTCCCTTCCCCTATGGTCCTCCATGCTATTCCTTTTTCTCCACATATGAGTGAAAACATATGATAATTGTCTTTCTCTGCTTGACTTATTTCACTTAGCATAATCCCTAATCTTTGACAAAGCAGGAAAGAATATCCAATGGAAAAAAGACAGTCTTTTCAACAAATTGCGTTGGGAAAATTGGACAGCCATATGCAGAAGAATGAAATGGGACCATTTTCTTACACCATACACAAAAATAGACTCAAAATGGATGAAAGACCTCAATGTTAGACAGGAGAGTCCATTGAAATCCTAGAGGAGAACACAGGCAGCAACCTCTTTGACCTCAGCTGTAGCAACTTCTTGCTAGACATGTCTCCAAAGGCAAGGGAAACAAAGGCAAAAATGAAGTATTGGGACTTCATCAGGATAAAAAGCTTTTCCACAGCAAACGAAACAATCAACGAAACTAAAAGGCAACCTACAGAATGGGAGAAGATATTTGCCAATGTCTTAGCAGATAAAGGGCTAGTGTCCAAGATCTATAAAGAACTTATCAAACTCAATACCCAAAAACCCAGTCAAAAAATGGTCAGAAGACATGAACAAACATTTCTCCAAAGAAGACATCCAGATGGCTTAGAGATGTATGAAAAGATGCTCCACATCACTTGGCATCAGGGAAATACAAACCAAAACCATGAGATACCACCTCACACCAGTCAGAATGACTAAAATTAACAACACAGGAAACAACAAATATTGAAGAGGAAGAAGAGAAAGGGGAACCCTCCTACACTGTTGGTGGGGTTGTAAGCTAGTACAGTCACTCTGGAAAACAGTATGGGGGTTCCCCAAAATTTAAAAATAGAGCTACCCTATAACCCCGCAATTACACTACTAGATATTTACACAAAGGTTACAAATGTTGGGATCCGAAGGGGCACCTGCACCCCAGTGTTTATAGCAGTAATGTCCACAATAGCCAAACTATGGAAAGAGCCCAGATGTCCATCGATAGATGAATGGATAAAGAAGAGGTGGTATATATACAGAATGGAATATTACTCACCCATCAAAAAGATGAAATCTTACCATTTGCAATAACATGGATGGAACTGGAAGGTATTTTGATAAGTGAAATAAGTCAATCAGAGAAAGACAATTATCATATGGTTTCACACTCATATGTGGAAATTAAAAAACAAAGCAGAGCCTCATAGGGGAAGGCAGGGAAAAATAAAATAAGACAAAATCAGAGTGGGAGACAAACCATAAGAGACTCTTAACTATAGGAAACAAACTGAGGGTTGCTGGAGGAGAGGTGGGTGGGGGGATAGGGTAAGTGGGTAATGGGCATTAAGGAGGCCACATGATGTAATGAACACTGAATGTTATATGCAACTGATAATTAACTGAACTCTACATCTGAAACTAATGATACACTGTATTTTTTTTAAGATTTTTAATTTTTTATTAGAGAGAGAGAGAGAGAGAGAGTACAAGCAGGGGGAGCGGCAGGTAGAGAGGCAGAGAAGCAGGTTCCCCACTCAGCAGGGAGCCCGACGTGGGGCTCGATCCCAGGACCCTGGAATCATGACCTGAGCCGAAGGCAGCTGCTTAACCGACTGAGCCACCCAGGTGTCCCGATACACTGTATGTTAATTGAATTTAAATAAAATGTGATAAAAAAGATGATAGTTGAAAGACGGTATATATTATATATCCGTATCATTGCAACTACAAACCTAGTAGAAGGAGAGGAGAAAAGCATGTTATTTTCTCATGTGACTAGCTCCACCCCTGCTCCAAATTATGTGAGAATGTACTTTTCTAAGGAAAACAATAAAACTGAAACCATTTGTCATAAATAATTTAAGGCCAAAGGGGACTAGCAAGAGTTGTATGAGTCACAGTGTGTTTTTGGGTTGAGGTTCAATTCAGAATAATGAAAGAGTGATTGGGTTTTAAGAACTTCTCCACCATTGACACATACAGAATGAGGCCAAAGTAGAAAAACAGAAATGCTTCACTACAAATTTATCATAATTTATGATAAGTAGATATATGCAAAAGGAGATGGTAGAAGACTTCCAGTTAGAATTAACAGAATCATTTATTTTTTTAAAGATTTTATTTATTTATTTGACAGAGCACAAGCAGGGGGAGCAGGAAAGGGAGAGGGAGAAGCAGGATCTCTGCAGAGCAGGGAACCCGATGTAGGGCTTGATCCCAGGACCCTGGGATCATGACCTGAGCCAAAGGCAGATGCTTAACTGACTGAGCCACCCAGGCACCCCTAACAGAATCATTTAAACCACTTTCTTTCCTCTCTGAAACCACAGAAAACAACAGAGATTATAGGAGACCAAAATCCCAAATCATCATCTGTAAAGAAAACTGCCAATGCAGTGAAATCTAGATAATTTTATTTTAAATTATAACCTATTTATCTCCTACTACACCTGATTCCCTCTTTCTGCTTTCTGCTCCCTAGCATTTATCACTTTTATCATACTATATAATTTACGCCAAGTAACAACATTTATGTTTTCTTGTCTGCTGCCCTTCCCCCTTCCTCTTAATAGTATAAATTCTACAAGGGCAGGGGTTTTTGCTTGTTTTGTTCAGTGATACATTTCAAAGACTTAGAATATTGCCTGGAAATGGTGACCACTCAGTAAATATTTGTTGAATGAATGAAAATGCTTCTGCAGGTGCTAGAAGTACATAGAATTCTCCATGAGTAGGTGGTATAATGAGATTACCAACTGTCAACACCTGATCTTAGAATAGATGGTTTGCCAGAATTTCATTGAACTCCATTTGATGTTAAATAGTAGTAAGACATTTCAGGCTTACAGAGGAACAGCAGACATGCCATCTCATGAGAAGCACACTGTGGAGCAGCAGTGTAAGGAGAAATGTTAGGGGGCAAGGTGATTTAAAGAGAAGGAAGCACAAAATCACAAGATGAAGAATCTGTAGTATTGGCTTCACCAAGAGCCGTGGATGGCTCCTGACAGCTGAGACAAAGGAGAAAAGTCCCAGAACAGAAAGTTGGTAGGAGACTTTCAAGACAACAGTTCTAAACCCTAGTTACTAGCTAGATCAGCTCACTCAGTCTGATGTCTGTTACCGTACAATATTCTTCAGCAAGTAACTGGCCAAGAAACACTGGCTTCTGTGAAAAGATGAACAATAATCATAAAGAAACTAGCTGGGAATATGAGGAAAATATTGAAAGATAAAAGTGGCGAGGACTCAAGAGGAAAAGATGGTGGAGGAGTAGGGGACCCTATTCCAACTGGTTCCCAGAATTGAGCTGGATATCTATCAGACCACTCTGAACACCCATGAAATCAGCCTGAGATGCAAGAAGATAGATCCGGATCTCTACAAACAGAATATCACAGGCAGTTGGTTTCGACGTATGAAGTAGGGAGCCAGGATTCCATGGGCACATATCTGAAGATAAAAGGAAGGTGGAGGGAGCCAAGCCCTCGGGATCCTGCACCACTGGTGAGCAATAGCCTCCTGGCACTGGGGATGGGGCACAGACTTGCAGACCTGTAGCAGCGGGGAAAGGACTTTAGGGCACCCCCCGGATGGAAACCCCAAGCAGCAGGGCTGCACATGCAAACTGGAGGCAGCTGGTGGTTTTAGAAGCAAAAGGGCAGAGACATGCCCCGACCTGGAGGGGAGAACTGGGAGTATATGGCTGAGAGGCGCATAATGCAGGACACTGCAGTTTATAGCAGCACAGACAGAAATGGAGATAGTGTGGCCTGGAGAGCTCACTGAAGAAGATTGTGATCTCTCTGCTCTGAGGCAGAGGGTTGGAAATGATCTCTTCTGCTCTGACTCTTGGAAGAGACACGGAAAGCCGCCAGGGAAAGCTGCCAGAGAGGAAAAGCCCCCCAAAACTGGTTTTCACTGAGCCCATCACTCCCCCCACAGGGGGCAGGGCAACTCTGCTCAAACAGGGCTGCCTGAGTAACAGCGTGGCAGGCCTCTCCCCCAGAAGATAGGCTGGGAGAACAAGAGGCCAACAACCTTAAGGTCCCTATAAAACAGCTGCATCTTGCTTGGGTTGTGGCCAATAATTTGGACTCTGTACATTCCCTCCACCACCCCTCAACAGAACGACTAGGAGGAGAAACCCCCAAAATAGGAAAGACTCAAAGACTGTGATTTCTGCCACAGATTTACAAATGGATACAGATAAAACTAAGACGTTGGAAATGGAATTCAGGGTAGCAGTTGTGAAGACAATAGCTAAAATGGAGAAACCGATTAATGGCAACATAGAATCTCTAAGGAAAGAAATGAAAGCTGAACTGGCAGAACTTAAAAAGTCTATCAATGAGATCCAACCTAATCTAGATAATCTAACAACTAGGGTAAGCAAGGTAGAAGAATGAATTAGTGATCTAGAAGACAAACTGATAGAAAAGAAGGATAAAGAGGAGGCCTGGGAGAAGCAACTCAAAATCCATGAAAACAGAATCAGAGCAATAAATGACACCATGAAACGTTCCAATGTCAGAATTATTGGGATCCCTAAGGGGGTGGAGAGAGAGGGAGGACTAGAAGATATAGTTGAGCAAATCATAGCTGAGAACTTCCCTAATCTGGGGAATGAAACAAATATTCATGTCTTAGAGGCAGAGAGGATCCCTCCCAAGATCAAGGAAAACAGGCCAAAACCCTGGCATGTAATAGTAAAACTCGCAAATCTTAGAACCAAGGAAACCATCTTAAGGGCAGTTAGGGGGAAGAGATTCTTACATACAGAGGGAGGAACATCAGAATAAAGTCAGATCTATCCACAGAGACCTGGCAAGCCAGAAAGGCCTGGCAAGACATATTCAGGGTAATAAACAAGAAGAACATGCTGTCAAGAATACTTTATCCAGAAGACTGTCATCTAGAATGGATGGAGAGATGCAGAGCTTCTAAGACTGGTAAAGACTGAAAGAATATGTGACTGCTAAGCCGGCCCTGCAAGAAATATTAAGGGGGGTTCTATAAAAGGAGAAAGACCCCAAGAGTGATATAGAACAGAAATTTACAGAGACAATCTATAGAAACAAGGACTTCACAGGCAACATGATGACAATAAATTCGTATCTTTCAATAATCACTCTCAGTGTGAATGGCCTAAATGCTCCCATAAAATGGCACAGAGTTGCAGATTGGATAAAAAGACAGGACCCATCCATATGCTGTCTACAAGAGACTCATTTTGAACCTAAAGATACATCCAGACTGAAAGTGAAGGGATGGAGATCCATCTTCCATGCCAACAGACCTCAAAAGAAAACTGGGGTAGCAATTCTTATATCAGACAAATTAGATTTTAAGCTAAAGACTGTAGTTAGAGACACAGAAGTACATTATATCATTCTTAAAGGGTCTATCCAACAAGAAGATCTAACAATTATAAATATCTACGCCCCCAACATGGGAGCAGCCAACTACATAAGCCAACTGTTATCCAAAATAAAGAGTCATATTGATAATAATACGTTAATTGTAGGAGACCTCAATACTCCAATCTCAGCAATGGACAGATCATCTAAGCAGAAAATCAACAAAGAAACAACAGCTTTGAATGACACACTGGACCAGATGGACCTCATAGATATATACAGAACATTCCACCCTAAAACAACAGAATACTCATTCTTCTCGAGCACACATGGAACTTTCTCCAGAATAGACCACATACTGGGTCACAAACCAGGTCTCAACTGATACCAAAAGACTGAGATTATTCCCTGCATATTCTCAGACCATAATGCTTTAAAACTGGGACTCAAACACAAGAAAAAATTTGGAAGAAATTCAAACACTTGGAAACTAAAGACCACTCTGCTCAAGAATGTTTGGGTCAACAAGGAAATCAAAGCAGAACTTAAACAATTCATGGAAACCAATGAGAATGAAAACACATTGGTCCAATATCTATGGGATACTGCAAAGGCAATCCTAAGGGGGAAATACATAGCCATCCAAGCCTCACTCAAAAAAATAGAAAAATCCCGAATTCAGCAACTAACTTTACACCTTAAAGAACTAGAGAAAAAGTAACAAACGATGCCTAAGCCACACATTAGAAGAGAAATAATTAAAAATAGAGCAGAGATCAATGAATTAGACACCAGAAACACAGTAGATCAGATCAATGAAACTAGAAGCTGGTTCTTTGAAAGAATTAATAAGATCAATAAACCACCGGCCAGACTTATCCAAAAGAAAAGAGAAAGGACCCAAATTAATAAAATTATGAATGCAAGCAGAGAGAACACGACTAACACCAAGGAAATAGAAACAATTATTAGAAACTATTATCAACAACTATATGCCAATAAATTAAGCAACCTGGAAGAAATGGATGCCTTCTTGGAAACCTATAAATGGCCAAGACTGAAAGAGGAAGAAATTGACAACCTGAATAGGCCAATAACCAGTAACGAGATTGAAGCAGTGATCAAAAACCTCCCAAAAAACAAGAGTCCAGGGCCTGATAGATTCCCTAGGGAATTCTACCAAACATTCAAAGAAAAAATAATACCTATTCTCCTGAAGCTGTTTCAAAAAATAGAAACAGAAGGAAAGCTTCCAGACTCATTCTATGAGGCCAGCATTACCTTAATCCTCAAACCAGGCAAAGACCCCATCAAAAAGGAGAATTTCAGACCGATATCCCTGATGAATATGGATTCCAAAATTCTCAACAAAATCCTAGCTAGTAGGATCCAACAATACATTAAAAGGATCATTCACCAGGACCAAGTGGGATTTATCCCCGGGATGCAAGTGTGGTTCAACATTCGCAAATCAATCAATGGGATAGAACACATTAATAAAAGGAGAGAGAAGAACCATATGGTCCTCTCAATTAATGTAGAAAAAGCATTTGACAAAATACAGCATCCTTTCCTGATTAAAACTCTTCAGAGTATAGGGATAGAGGGAACATTCCTCAAGTTCATAAAATCTGTCTATGAAAAACCCACAGCGAATATCATCCTCAATGGGGAAAAGCTGAGAGCCTTTCCCTTGAGATCAGGAACACGCATCAAGGATGCCCACTCTCACCACTGTTGTTCAACATAGTACTAGGAGTCCTAGCAACAGCAATCAGACAACAAAAAGAAATAACAGATATTCAAATTGGCTAAGAAGAAGTCAAACTCTCTCTCTTTGCAGATGACATGATACTTTATGTGGAAAACCCAAAAGATGCCACCCCCAAATTACTAGAACTCATACAGCAATTTAGTAATGTGGCAGGATACAAAATCAATGCTCAGAAATCAGTTGCTTTCTTATACATTAACAATGCAACTGCAGAAAGAGAAATTAGAGAATCGATTCCATTTACAATAGCACCAAAAACCATAAGATACCTTGGAATAAGCCTAACCAAAGAGGTAAAGGATCTATACTCTAGGAACTACAGAACACTCATGAAAGAAATTGAAGACACAAAAAGATGGAAAAACATTCCATGCTCATGGATTGGAAGAATAAACATTGTTAAAATGTTTATGCTACCCAGAGCAATCTATACCTTCTACACCATTCCGATCAAAATTCCAATGACATTTTTCAAAGTGCTGGAACAAACAATCTTAAAATTTGTATGGAATCAGAAAAGACCCCAAATCGCCAAGGAAATGTTGAAAAAGAAAAACAAAGCTGGGGGCATCAAGTTGCCTGATTTCAAGCTATATTACAAAGCTGTGATCACCAAGACAGCATGGTACTGGCACAAAAACAGACATATAGACCAATGGAACAGAATAGAAAGCCCAGATATGGCCCCTCAACTCTATGGTCAAATAATCTTCGACAAAGCAGGAAAAAATGTGCAATGGAAAAAAGTCTCTTCAATAAATGGTGCTGGGAAAATTGGACAGCTAGGTACTGAAGACCATTCTCTAACACCATACACAAAGATAAACTCAAAATGGATGAAAGACCTCAATGTGAGACAGGAATCCATCAAAATCCTAGAGAAGAACGTAGGCAGTAACCTCTTTGACATTGGCCACAGCAACTTCTTTCAAGATACATCTCCAAAGGCTAGTAAAGCAAAAGCAAAAATGAACTTTTGGGACTTCATCAAGATAAAAAGCTTCTGCACAGCAAAGGAAACAGTCAACAAAACAAAGAGGCAACCCACAGAATGGGAACAGATATTTGCAAATGTCACTACAGACAAAGCACTAATTTCTATGATCTATAAAGAACTTCTCAAACTCAACACCCAAAAAACAAATAAGCAAGTCAAAAAATGGGTAGAAGACATGAACAGACACTTCTCCAAAGAAGCCATACAAATGGCTAACAGACACATGAAAAAATGTTCATCATCATTAGCCATCAGGGAAATTCAAATCAAAACCATATTGAGATACCACCTTACACCAGTTAGAATGGCAAAAATTGACAAGGCAAGAAACAACAAATGTTGGAGAGGTTGTGGAGAAAGGGGAACCCTCTTCCACTGTTGGTGGGAATGCAAGTTGGTACAGCCACTTTGGAAAACAGTGTGACGTTTCCTCAAAAAATTAAAAATAGAGCTACCCTATGTATGACCCAGCAATTTTAGTCCTGAGTATTTACCCCAAAGACATAGATGTAGTGAAAAGAAGGGCCATATGCTTCCCAATGTTCATAGCAGCAATGTCCACAGTAGTCAAACTGGAAAGAGCCGAGATGCCCTTCAACAGATGAATGAATAAAGAAGATATAATATATATAGTGGGTATTATGGTAAGTGAAATAAGTCAATCAGAGAAAGACAAGTATCATATGATCTCACTGATATGAGGAATTCTTAATCTCAGGAAACAAACAGGGTTGCTGGAGTGGTGGGGGGTGGGAGGGATGGGGCGGCTGGGTGATAGACATTGGGGAGTGTATGTGCTATGGTGAGCGCTGTGAATTGTGTAAGATGATGAATCACAGACCTGTACCTCTGAAACAAATAATACATTATATGTTAAAAAAAAAGATAGTAAGAAGGGAAAAATGAAGGGGGTAAATCAGAGAGGGAGAGGAACCATGAGAGACTATGGACTCTGAGAAACAAACTGAGGGTTTTAGAGGAGAGGGGTGTGGGGGGATGGGTTAGCCCAGTGATGGGTATTAAGGAGGGCACGAATTGAATGGAGCCCTGGGTGTTATATGCAAACAAGGAATCATGGAACACTACATCAAAAACTAATGATGTAATGTATGGTGACTAACATAACATAATAAAATAAAATTAAAAAAAAAGAGGTGTAAGAAACCTAAGAAAATGCTAAAATGCAATGTCATTAAATTAGAAAATTTAGATAAAGATAATTTTATAGACCATAATTTAGTGAAATTAACTTAAAAAGAAATAGGAAAAATAGAGTAAATCAGTAATCATGAAGTTAGTTGAAGCTGCAATCAAAAGTCTTTCCCTTCAAAAGACCCTGAGCCAAAATCTTGTAGGTAAGTTTAGCCAAACTTTCAAGGAATAGGTAAATCCCTATGTTACTCAAACTAATTCCAAGAATAGGAAAAAAAAATAAAAAAACATTAGTCAACTATTTCATAAGGTGGATATAAACTCAATATCAAGAAAGACAAAAACTACGCAATAAAATTATTGCAAAAATCTTAAATAAAAAACGGATTTTTGTTGCATATGAAAAGATATGGCATGTTTCAATAGGATTTATGCCTGGAATTAAAAGATGATATCAATAAAATCATCATGATAAGTTATCAATAGATTAAAAATTGTATGATCATCTCATAATTGCAGAAAAGCATTTGATAAAATGCAACACTCACTTATAATTTTAAATAATCCTTACTTTCTTAACCTATGAAGAGAAGCTACCAACAACCATAGCAAACATTGTATTTAATGATGAAATTGTAGAACTATTCCTGTTAAATAATGCACAAAATGGTGATGCTCACTATCACTGCCTCTTTTCATCATTTTACTGGAGAGTCTCACCAATTAAATAAGACAAGGGAAATAATAGGGTATAAGAATTGGAAAGAAATGCACAAAACAGAAGATAAATGTTATAAACCATGAAAATGATATATTATGGATGAGAATGATATATTATGTATATTATGTATCAAATCCGTGGTGGGGAAAATTGGAAGAGTCCCAGTGTCCTCCTCCTTCATGGCAGAATGTCAATTGGAACTGTGTAAAATCTAAATATGTAGTTAAAAAAAAAAAAACAACCATTATTCCTAACCTTGTAATGCTTTTTATGACTACTTTTTTTTTAATTTAGAGGAATATTTTAAGGAATATTTTTTGTGATAAAGTAGCATCTACCTTGAAACTCAGCAATTTCCTTGCTTTTTTCACTTTCAGTTTCCTATTCTTGTGTTACAATCAAGGTTTAAAACCCTTAAAATTTAAAAGATGACCATGGATTTCTGTTTCTGACCATGATAGAGTAACAGAGATTGTACTGCCCCCTTGCTGTAGATAACTATAAAACTGGTCAAAATATATGAAGCAACTATTTTTTTAATTTAAATTCCAGCTAGTTAACATACAATGTAATATTAGTTTCAGGTGTACAAATATAGTGATTCAGTACTTACATACAACACCTGGTACTCATCACAGCACATGCACTCCTGAATCCCCATCACCTATTTAACTCATACCCCACGCACTTCCCCTCTGGTAACCCTCAGTATGTTCTTTATAGTTAAGAGTCTATTTCTTGGTTTGCTTCTCTCTTTTTTTCCCCCCATGATCATGTGTTTTATTTCTTAAATTCCACATATGAGGGGCACCTGGGTGGCTTGGTGAGTTAACCGGCTGCCTTCGGCTCAGGTCATGATTCCGGGATCCTGGGATCGAGCCCCGCCTCAGTCTCCTTGCTCAGCGGGGCACCTGCTTCTCCCTCTCCCTCTGCCTGCAGCTCCTCCTGCTTGTGCTCTCTCTCTTGCCCTCTCTCTCTTTGTCAAATAAATAAATAAAATCTTTAAAAAAAATTCCACATATGACTGACATTATATGGTATTTGTCTTTCTCTGACTAACAACTTTGCTTAACATTGTACTCTCTAGCTCCATCCACATCATTGCAAATGGCAAGATTTCATTCTTTTTAATGGCTGAGTAATATTCCAGAATATATCCCACATCTTCTTCTTTTTTTTTAAAGATTTTATTTATTCATGAGAGACAGAGAGAGAAAGCACAAGCAGGGGGAGTGGCAGCCAGAAGGGAGAGGCAGGCTCCCCGCTGAGCAGGGTGCCCGATGCGGGGCTTGATCCCAGGACCCTGGAATCATGACCTGAGCTGAAGGCAGTCACTTAACCAACTGGAGCCACCCAGGTGCCCTCTTCCACATCTTCTTTATCCATTCATCAGTTGATGGACATTTGGGCTCTTTCCATAATTTGGCTATTGTTGACAATGTTGCTATAAATATCAGGGTGCTATATCCCTTCAAATCAGTATTTTTGTATCCTTTGGGTAAATACCTAGTAGTGCAATTGCTGGATCAGAGGGTAGTTCTAATTTTAACTTTCTGAGGAAGCTTCATACTGTTTTCCAGAGTGGCTATGCCAGTTTGAAGCAACCATTTTCAAGCATTGAACAGTAGGCACTGTGGGCTCTAATCCTCAAGAGAAGAGAAAACATGAGTTGAACTCTGCACTTACTCCAGCTGTCTGCATTAGGGAGTTTTCCAAACTGTAGCACAGGAAAGTGGATCCCAGAGACCCATGAGCCGACGGGGTGGCTGGAATGCGTGTGCCAGAGAAACAGAGAGAAGGAAGCAGTGCAGAGACAGATCTCTTAGAAATCTTTGGTGACCACTTGAGGCTTTGGCTGACACAGCCCACGAGGACAGATGCAGAATGGCTACTGTGGGTTTGTGAGCTAAATGGGAGCTTTCTGAAGTCACAAAGTGCTGGGGAATGCTGGAGTTCTAACCAGCCAGGGTGGAGAGGGCTTACTGAACAGAGGGGGCATTTAGCAGAGACCTCTGAAAGGCCATAATTTAAGAGTAGAGCTACACAAGTCCTAGAGCAGGCTGCCCTAGACCTACCCGACCAGGGTCCAAGGGGAAAAATCTGATCTGTCAGTAAATTAACTGCCTTATACAACAGAACTCAACATTCATAAATAAAAATGACCTCTAGGTGTTTTGTTTCATCTCTTTTCTTCCCTCCCCCCTTCCCTACTTCCTTCCTTTCAATTTTCTGGGTTTTTTTTTTTTTTAAATCAGCATTTTCTGTTAGCATTGTTGAATCAATTAGTTTCTATAATTTACCAAGACCTCGAGCAGTTGACATAATAAAGGAGTTTTCCAATGATTGATTCAATTCATTCATAGTACCATCTGGGTGTGGTGGTTATTTTAGGGGTACATCTTCAAGAACCTATGCAGTTTATTGCAATATGATTGGCTTATTAAGGTTTTCTCCTACTTCGGATCATTTTGGTAATTTATATGTGCCTGTATAATCACCCATTCTGGTTAATGTTAGTGTTTATTGAATGAAGCTATGCATGGTAAGAATCTCTAATTTCTAACCATATTTCTAGGTGTAGCTTTGCTCTGTCAACTCAAACTTTATCTATCAGGTCTTCTGTTTTGTTGTTATCAGAGTGGCAAAAAAATTTGTCAATTTTATTCCTCTTTTCAAAGAGTCAGACGCTGGTTTTACTGACCAAGCTCCCTTTTTAAAAAGTATTTTTTTGTTTTCATAATATTGTATTCTCTCTTTTGAAAAGCATTCTCTCTTTTGTTTTATGATCTGCATTTTCTTTGTTTTGCTTTGGAAGTTTTTTCCTTCATTAATTTGAATGTCTTATTATCTGTTTTCAGTGCTTCACGTAAGTACGTTCATAACTTTGACAGTTCTTAAACCTGATTTTTAAAAACTTCCCATTCATATGGTATTTATTAGCTTGAAGAGTGAAATGGTGAACTTGAAAGTTGAAAAAATAGCGCACTTAGAAAATTTCCCTCTTACCATCTTCCAAATTGCCTCCAAACATTTATTTCCATTATTAATCTAAGGTCAAGTTTTAATGATATTGACATTCTGTTCTATATCTTTATTTCCTATACTCACCTAGTCTTAATTCCCTATTTTCAAAATATCAGTAGCCTCCATTTATCATTTTGGCTCATGACATCTTTAACACAAGTTCTTTTTTATTTTTTCCTTTAGTCATTTGGTTCTTTTAATCACTTTTCAGATGTGATCTTCATAGAGGCTCACAGTGCTTTATACCTTGGGTCTTTACATGTTTGAGAAAAACTTTTGGTTGTTTTAATGTATGGGTGAGAGTGGCTGGTAAGTCATTCAGAGCTCAATCAGGGAAGTAGAATGCTGAGTTTGGCATGTAAGATTCAGAATAGGAAATAAATTTTACACAGTTGCAGAGGATCTGGAAAGCGAAGATTCTGGAGGGAGTGAAGAATCTGAGAAGTCACCAATCTGAGATGTCAAACCTACCCACCCACTGAAGTGAGAGTGCAAAGAGGAAGCACATGGGAAGGTCCATGGGAAGCTATGTCTCTACTATCTCTGTCTCTCTTGTCTTCTGTCAAGCAACTGGTGTTCAGCCTATGGCTGCTATTGATCAACAGGATCATCAGTTGAGAGGAAGAGCTGGAAATGGAGCAGAGAGAGCAAGGGTAAGCTGTAGTATCCCACCCCCACCTCCATCATGGCAACCTTCAGACCTGTAACCATACACCAAGGAGGATTCTGGGAAATGTAGTTTTAACCAAACTGACAGCACAAACTTCTAACTGGGTATAAAAATTCTTGTAATTTTTCACAGCTTTGCTTTCATGTGAATACTCTCAAAGTCCTTCCCCACTTTATAACTCATCCCTCAGATCACAAAATGTACATTAACATCCATTTTGATTTCTGTTATGTATAACTTTTGTTTAATTAAAAAAAAGTCTTTGCATTTATGCATCGGTTTTAACAAAGCACTCTGAATTTCGGATTTCTTTTTCCTTTGTATCTTTGTCAGGATTTGAAGAAAGAATTGGCTTCTTAAAAAAATAATTTGGAAGCTTATTTTCTTTCTCTGGGGCTGAAGCAATTTAAATAGTACCAACTCTTTCTATTCTATTTCTATTGAAAAATTGACTAATTAAAATATCGGAACCTTTTGTTGTTTTGTTTCCTTGTTTGGTGACAGCGTAAAGAGAGTTTTTTGGGAACTTCTTCAACTTCCTTCATGGATTTAATTAATTTGCTTTTTCTATTTCTTCTTGAGACAGGTTTAATAACTGTTCAATTCCAGAAAATAATTCTTTTTAATCTAAGTAGGAGTGATGTTCTCAATTACTATTTTTATTTGTTTGTATTCACCTTTTCTTGAGTATAGTTGACACACAATGTTACATTAGTTTCAGGTGTACAGCTTAGTGATTTGGCAAGTTTATACATTATGCTGTGTTCACCACAAGTGTAGCTATGATCTGTCCTATTACATCGCTATTATAATATCATTGACTGTATTTCTTATGCTGTGCCTTTTATTCCAATGACTTATCCATTCTATGTGGGAAGCCTGTATTTCCCTCTCCTCTTCACTGATTTTTGCCCATCACCCTAAGCCCCTCCCCTCTGGTGACCATCAGTTTGTTCTCTGTATTTACAAGTCTGATTCTGCTTTTTGTTTGTTTATTTATTTTATTTTATTTTTCTTAGACTCCACTTAATGAGTGGGATCATATGGTATTTGTCTTTCTCAGTCTGGCTTATTTCACTTAGCATAATACCCTCTAGGTCTCCACCCATGTTGTCTCAAATGGCACAATCTCATCCTTTTTTATAGTTGCATAATATTCCTGTGTGTGTGTGTGTGTGTGTGTGTATGTGTGTGTGAGTCACATCTTTATCTATCTACTGATAGACACTCAGGTTGCTTCTAAATCTTGGCTATTGTAAATAATGCTGCAATAAACATAGGGGTGCATATATCTTTTTGAATTAGTGTTTTCATTTTCCTTGGCTAAACACCCAATAGTGGAATTATTGAATCATAAATTACTATTATTGAAAGTAGAACTCCTTCATTGAGTTTTTAATTTCATTGACATCTGATGTGTGATTTTTAAATTTACCTTATCATTTGTGATAGTGCTTTGTTCCTATCTCATGTTATTGTTATTCTTTCTTTTAACAAATAATTTCTTTCTTTCTTTTTATTTATTTATTTATTTATTTATTTACTTATTTATTTGGAAGAGAGTGAGAGAGCACAAGCAGGGGGAGTGGCAGAGGGAGAAGGAGAAACACACTCCCCGCAGAGCAGGGAGCCCAATGTGGGGCCCAATCCTAGGACTCTGGGATCATGACCTGAGCCAAAGGCAGACACTTAACCAACTGAGCCACCCAGGCAACCCTTAACTAATAATTTCGAGTATACTTAATATTTTATATATATCTGATAATTGCATTATCTGAAGTTTTGAGGTTCTCATTTTGATATATGTAGTTTCTGAAGACTCTTGTTCATGATGGATTGATTTTTGTGTTCTTGTTGCTTTTATTTTATTTTTTTGAGATTCTTAAATTTATTTATATTTTTTAAATTAATTAATTAATTATTTTGTGTTATGTTAGTCACCATACAGTACTTCATTAGGTTTTGATGTAGTGTTCCATGATTCATTGTTTGCGTATAACACCCAGTGCTCCTTGCAATACGTGCCCTCCTTAATACCCATCACCAGGCTAACCCATCCCTCCACCCCCCTCCCCTCTGAAACCCTCAGTTTGTTTCCTGGAGTCCATAGTTTCTCATGGCTCGTCTCCCGCTCTGATTTCCCCCCCTTCATTTTTCCCTTCCTTCTCCTAATGTCCTCCATGTTATTCCTTATGTTCCACAAATAAGTGAAACCATGTGATAATTGTCTTTCTCTCCTTGACTTATTTCACTTAGTATAATCTCCTCCAGTCCCATCCATGTTGATGCGAATGGTGGGTATTCATCCTCTCTGATGGCTGAGTAATATTCCATTGTATATATGGACCACATCTTCTTTATCCATTCATCTGTTGAAGGGCATCTTGACTCCTTCCACAGTTCGGCTATTGTGGACATTGCTGCTAGGAACATTGGAGTGCATGTGCCCCTTCTTTTCACTACATCTAAATTTATATTCTAATTTTGAGTTTGTACTTATGTTGGGCAGAGTTCTATCTGTCAGAATCTTGTGAGCTCTGGGTCAAGCATGTTTCTCCTGAAAATGATTTGTGTTGGCTTTTGCCAGAAATCCCAGGGTTGTTTTTAATCTAAGACCACTTTTTATAATAATTTCTTAACTTGGGAGTCCAAGATCATTTATTAAACATTTGAATCCCTATCCTGTATGAGAGCAGAGGTTTTCCTATCAATTCTCAAGTGAGACATTCCTTTTTCCCAGACAGGGCCCAGGCCAAGATAGATAAGTTCTTTGGAATGTTCTTCTTTTCTGGAAAGAGTTGTTCCTTTCCAATATCCACCCACCCCCCTTTTTTTTAACCAGGAGAGTAGCTCTTCGAGAGTCTTGGTTCATGTAGAGGTCTTATTCCAACCCCTTGCACAGGCCCAACATCTTGTCTCCCTGTCCCTGAAGGTCATTAAATTTCAAGCTCCTTTGTTTCTTTAATTGGCAAATGATGCCAGAGTAAAGGTACCTTCTGCTTTTCAGTTTCTTTTTGGTTTTGCCTGGGAGATTCCTCTTTCTTTAAGCTCAGGCATAGAATTAAAAGATTAGTATACTTCAACATTTCTGCTTGCTTTCAGTGAGAAGTCCCCTTCTCCAATATGCCTTGCACATAATATTAATGGAATTGGAAATCTGCCACACAGTTTTAGTTTCTTCTGCTGCTTAAAATTTAACTTTAATTTTTAACAAGATTTTACAGGTATATAATTTAAAAAGTCAATTGTTTCTACTAAGGTAGCTATAAAGGACGGAATTTTCTTGCCCTTTACCTCCTCAATTCAAGCTCTCCAGACAATCACATTCAACTCTTTTTTTAAAAATTATTTTATTATTTTTTAAAAAGATTTTATTTATTTATTTGACAGAGAGAGACACAGCGAGAGAAGGAACACAAGCAGGGGGAGTGAGAGAGAGAGAAGCAGGCTTCCCACGAAGCAGGGAGCCCAATGCGGGGCTTGATCCCAGAATCTGGGATCATGACCTGAGCTGAAGGCAGATGCTTAATGACTGAGCCACCCAGGGACCCCACATTCAAATCTTTTGTATAATTTTCTTACCCATGTCTTTCTTGATGTTTTTTTTTAGATACTCCCTATTGAATTTCTACTACAGGCTTTCTTAATCACATATACATGTCCCTTCTCTTCGTCCTCCAAATAATTATATCTTTTTAAATGAGATCAACATGCAGGGTTTATATTACTACAATTATGTAAATATTATTCCTAGCACAACCATGTCATATACATTTCATAACCCGATTGTTTTTTGGGGAGTAACAGTCACTTCTATTTTTTGTTTTGTGTGATAGTCATTTATACATGTGTCCCTATTTTATTGCCAAATGCTGTGAGAAGTATAATGCTTCTCTCAATGTATTCAAACACATGAGGTGTTCTATCAGTTTTCTCTCTCTACATCTCTCCTGGAACCCCCTGCCCTTGGTTCCAGTCTAGTCGAGACTGTTTGCTCTTCACTGCAGAGCTGTCACCTGAGAACTGCAGGGGAGAAACTGAAGGGTGATGATTGTCTAGAGTGGGGATAGTGGTGGGTGTTTGAATCATATAGGTATATACACTTATCAGAGCTCAGCAAATGTGCACTCAATTTTGTATTTCATTGTATGCAAATTTTGTATCAAAAGGACAAAAGCATAAACAAATATTCAACTTTAGTTAGTGGCACATTGGCTGAAGTATTTAGGGGGAAGTGTACTGATGTCTGTAACTTTGAAATGTGTCCAGAAAATAAGATGAATAAGTGGATGGATGGGTAAAAGGATGGATAAGCATGTTAAAACAAATAGAGTAAAATGTTAATGGTAAAGCCTAGATGAGGGTATAGTGTAAAATTCACTGTAGAATTCCTTCAACTCTCCTGAATGTTTGAACATTTTTATAATAAAATATTGGAGGAAAAAAGAGAGAAGATAGTAAAATGAATTAGTCTGTGTAGGGGTCTAAACAGGTTCTCAAGATAAATGTATCAATTTTAGCAGTTCTGGTAAGGAGCTAAGGAAGGATAAATGAACTGTAAACTTAGCTGCTTGTCTTTGGAGTCTAATTTTTCAGTGTTCTGTCTCAAATATATCCAAATTCAAAGGAACTGTAAGTTTGCCTGGCTCTTTCCAGGGAGAGTCAGCGGAGCTATAGGGGAGGAGGAGAGCAGAAATCGTAGAGGCAGGAGCTCTTCATGAATGCGTGTGCCCACAGCAAACACTTCTGCCCTTGAGTGTCAGCTCACCTAGAGGATCAGAGCTTTATCCAGCCTCAGGGTGGAATATTCTTTGACTTAGGAAAGTTGTCACACTGACAGCTTTATTTTTACCAGTGACATAGATAGTCATCGACATAATCATACCAAATAAGCAGGGTGTTCAGAAGACAATTACAGAGGGCTCTGGGTTGCTATGGTGATAGACCAGCCAGCCAGACCTGATATTTCTCCTCCCAACTTCTTATTAAAATAGCTTTAAAGAAATAGAAAAAGATAAAAACTAGCAAGCACACTGGAAAATGAAGATAAAAGATGTCAGAGTTGGAGTGGAATTTCTTCAGAACACACCATTTTAAGATGTTCAAGGAGCATCATCTTAGATCACTCACCTTCTTGTCCACCTTATGCAAACAGACAGTTCGGAGCCCCTCAGAGAATTGAGGAAGACTTTAAGTGATGCCTCCTAAATCTGGGACACAGGAGTTCACTGGAAAACAGTGAGTTTTACTCCAAAACTCAGACTCCTGATCCTTTTTTTCTCTATTCACTGAGAAATTAATATTCCTAGCCACAAATACGATAGGAGTAGAAGATGGGCAGAGGTTCATTGTATCCTAGGATTCTTTGTCATTGAAGAAATTCACCAAACAGTTGCAGAGACAGGCAGGGTTCTGGGGAGCAGTGCTCATTTAGGATTTAATGCTCCATGTACTACAGTTCACCGGAACAAAAGCTGTAAACATCTGAATTAGCCGTAGAGATCTCCAGCTGTTGGATCAAGTGAACAGCCAGTCTCAGGACAGCAGACTCATGCTAAATGAATACTGTTAGACTCTACTAATTAAATTAGTAGCTGTCCAGGTTTACCTGACATTCTTATCTAGGTCTGAGATGAGGAGGTGCCAGCACTGGAGAGGACAGTGAGAAGAGCTAAGGACATCCCACATTGTCGCCAAATTCTAAGTAGAGGTCTCTCTATTTGAAGTAAGTAAACAGAAAAACTCTATGGATACTATACAAAGAATGCAGCATAGGTACAACAAATGCTCTGTTGATGATTATGAGAAGAGCAAATATCTGAAAATGATTTTTTTCACAAAAAAAGAACATTTTATTTTTTAATTTTTTATATTTAATTTTTATTTATTTTTTAAGATTTATTCATTTTAGAGGTGGGGAAGGGACAGAGGGAGATGGAAAGAGAGAATCTCAAGCAGACTCCGCACTGAGGGTGGAGTCCAATGCAGTCCTTGATCCCATGACCCTGAGATTATGACCTGGGCTGAAATCAAGAGTGGGACATTGGGGCGCCTGGGTGGTGTAGTCAGTTAAGCATCTGCCTTCTGCTCAGGTCATGATCCTGGAGTCCTTGTATTGAGCCCCATGTCTGGTTCCTTTCTCAGTGGGGAGCCTTCTTCTCCTATGTCTACCCACCTGCCCCCGTCCCCCGCTAGTGCTCTCTCTCTCTCTCTCAAAATCTTAAAAAAAAAATGAGTAGGATGCTTAGGGGTGCCTGGGTGGCTTAGTCCATTAAACCTCTGACTCTTGGTTTTGGCTCAGGTCATGATCTCAGGGTCCTAAGATCAAGCCCTTTACTGGGTTCCATGCTCAGCTGGGAGTCTGCTTCCCTTCCCTTCTTCTACCTCTGCCTCTGATCCTCCCCCCCCCCCCCCTTGTACTCTCTCTTTCAAATAAATAAATAAATCTTTAAAAAAAGAAGAGTCAGACACTTAACCAACTGATGCCCCAAAGAACATTTTAGAAATCAGTTATTAGTTTCTTTCCTAAAAGACTAAAAAAGACAAAAAAAAAAAAAAACTCTACAACACAAAGATTGAGGGACACATTAAAGTGAGGGTAGAAATGCAAAATGTTCTGGCTTACATAAATAATGCATAAAAATCTGAAATATGATAGAGTATTTTTATAGCAGTGACAGTCGAAGGCTGAAAACTCTGTAATGTTGTAGAAAACAAACCTGGAACACTTTCAGAATACAGAGGGGAAAACTGAAGAGAAGAAACTGATCAGGAAGATGATAGATGGGAAAGAGAGAGTAGAGATTTTGTTTCAATAAATTAAATGAGAAAAACAAGGACATGGCATTGGCTGACAGTGAGGAAGAACCAACCAGAGCTAAATAAAACCTTAAATTCAAAATTTGAGAAGGCTCTCTTTTGTTCTTGGTAAAGTTAACAAAATATTCAACATGTAGGAATATCCTGGCAAGAATTTTAATATCAAAAGAGGAAGAAAAAAATTAAAAAATAAATTGTAAGTATCCAGGTTGAAAAGGAGCATTAAGTGTAAAAACAAAAACGTGAAGCAGGCTTCAGATTATTCCCCCATGATATTTAATCACAGAAGACAATGGAATAATATCAACCATCTTCTAAGGGGGAAATAAGATGATGTAAAAATTCTATACTTTGTCAAATGTTTTGGGTGCTCAAAAGTCAGAGATATCCTGCGATCAGCAAAAACTCCGAAAAGTAATAGTTACTCTTCCTTTCTTAAGAAAATTTCTGTTATGCATTCCAGTTAATTGAACAAATCCAAGGCTAAAGAAAGAGCTCTGGTTCTGCTCTGGTGCTAAAAAACTCCTACAGCCTGTTCTCATGAAACGGTTTGTACGAAATACAAAGACAACACCTTGAGATCTGAAAGGTGAACAAAAGAATGCAGGTTTTGGAGAGGAATTAAATCATGTGGTGGTTACATAGTGTTGTATTTGTGTTTAACTTTTTTGTTGTTGTTGTTCCTCTTTGTTTTAAGAGCAGGCCACATTTCATGGAAAGGCAATATGGTCACAGTAGCACTGACAGCTAAATCACTGCAGGAAACCTTGTCTTTCTGGCCAGGAACCAAAAAAAGTGTTTTTTTTCTGTGGGCCAGATAGTATGGGGAGAATCTCAGAGCCCAGGCGAGGTCTGTTTTTTGTAATCCCTTGAGTAGCTGCTTAGAAAAAGAAATTCAGCCAAAGCCAACTGATGAGTTAGAATGAAATGCTAAATTTATATTCAAAGAATCAAAGAGAAGGCAAGAAAGTGGAAATGATATTTAAAAAAATAAAGAAAAATTAGACCGAGAAAAACTGATAATACAATGGGAGCCTAAATCCAAACAAATTAATTGTTATATTAAATGTTAATGTATAATCACTCTAATTATAAGACAGATATAAACAGAGTGGATAAAAAGCAAGACACTATATTCTTCCTGAAGATGCACACTCTGAATATAAAGACATATACAGATTAAAAGAAAAAGACACAAAATGCAAACTGTATGCACAAGAAGAATGAAATCATTATTTTAAATATTACATAGAATAGACTTCAAGACAGGAATGTTACCAGAAACAAAAGGGATATTTCATAATGATAAAAGGAACAGTTCATCAGAAAGACACAATTATAAGTACATATGTCTTTAACAACAGAATCTCAAAATACATGTAGCGAACATTGACAGAATGAAAGGAAGAAATAGATAATTCCACATTTACAGTATTTTACAAATAACACTCCTCTTCCAGGATTTGATAGAACAACTGGACAAAATAATTCAGGAGAGCCCCAGAATATCTGAACAACACCGTTGACCCCTTTGATGTGATTGATGTTTATAGAACACTACATCCAACAACTGTAGACTACGCATTCTTTACATATGCTCATGGTGTATTCATGATGACAGATCACCTGCTGGGCCACAAAACAAGTCTCAATAAATTTAATAGGTCTTACATCATACAGAGTGTATTCTTTGACCACAATAGAATTAAACTGAAATTAGTAACTAGAGGGTGTTATGCTAAACAAAATAAGTCAGCCAGAGAAAGACAATTATCATATGATCTCACTGATATGAGGAATTTGAGAAACAAGACAGAGGATCATAGGGGAAGGGAAGGAAAAATGAAACAAGGTGAAACCAGAGAGGGAGACAAACCATAAGAGACTCTTAATCTCAGGAAACAAACTGAGGGTTGCTGGAGTGGAGGGGGGTGGGAGGGATGGGGTGGCTGGGTGATGGATATTGGGGAGGGTATGTGCTATGGTGAGCGCTGTGAATTGTGTAAGACTGATGAATCACAGACCTGTACCCTGAAACAAATAATACATTATATGTTAATAAAAAATTTAAAAATAATAATAAAAAGAGATCCAGAAAAACCATGGAAATTAAATAGCATATTTCTTTTTTTTTTAAAGATTTTATTTATTTATTTGAGAGAGAAAGAATGAGAGACAGAGAGCATGAGAGGGAGGAGGATCAGAGGGAGGAGCAGATTCCCTGCCGAGCAGGGAGCCCGATGCAGGACTTGATCCCAGGACTCCAGGATCATGACGTGAGCTGAAGGCAGTCGCCTAACCAACTGAGCCACCCAGGGGCCCCTCTTTTTTTTTTTTTAACACGTAATGCTTCATGAATTTGCATGTCATCCTTCTGCAGGGGCCAAGTTAATCTTCTTGGTGTTGTTCCAATTTTAGTATATGTGCTGCTGAAGTGAGCACATGAAATACCCATATTTCTAAATGAATCATGGGCCGAAGACAAAATCACAAAGGAAATTAGAAAATATTTTGAACTGAATGACAATGAATACAACATGCCAAAGCTTATAAGAAGCAGAGAAAGCAGTCTTGAGAAGGAATGTATAGATTTATATACTTATATTAGGAAAGAAGAAAGATTTAAAATCAAGGACTAAGATCCCATGTTAAGAAACTAGGAAAAGAAGAGCAGAGTAAGAATAAAGTTAGTAGAAGGAGGGAAATTATAAAGAGAAGAGAGTACGTCATTGAAAGAGAACATACAATAGAGAAAATTAACAAATCTAGAAGCTGGTCCTTTGAAGAGATCCACAAAATTGCCGAACTTATAATGAGACTGATGAAAAAAAGAGAGAGAACACAAATCACTAGTGGCAGGGATGAGGAGGGATTATCAACTACAGATCCTTCAAAAATTAAAAGGATAATAAGAAAATATTATGAGCATCTTTTTATTTTTTTTGCCAACATGTTAAAAAAACTTAGACAAAACGGACAAATTTCTTGGAAAATACAACTTACCAAAAATGACAAAAGAAAAAACAGAAAATCTCAATAACCCTATTATATGTATTAAAGATCAAATTTATTGTCAAAAACTATCTCACTGAGACAAATCTATGTCCCAATGGTTTCAATGGTGGTCTATGAAAAATTTCATGAAGAAAAAACTTACCTTATACAAATTTTTTCAGAAAATAGAAGTGATCACTTCACAACTTATTCTAAGATGCTAGCATTATTTTTATATCAAAACATTCAAAGAAATTACAAGAAAACTAATGATCATTATCTCTCATAATTATAGATATAAAAATCACTAACAAAATATTAGCTAATGGGCAAAGGGGATCAAAAGTACAAACTTCCAGGAATAAAATAAGTAAGTCATGGGGACATGATCTACAGCATGGTGACTGTAGTTGATAATACCGTCTTGCATATTTGGAAGTTGCTATGAGAGATCTTAAAAGTTCTCATCACAAGAAAAATAAATTTTTTGCAACTATGTATGTGCTTATTGTGGTGATCATTTTGTAATATATACAAATATTGAATCATTATATGGTATACCTGAAACAAATATGATCTCCTATGTCAGTTATACTTTAGTAAAAAATAAAAAGCAAATGGAATCCAACAAGAAGGAAGATATGTCATGACCAATTAGAGTTTATCCTAGGAATGTAAGGTTGATTTAACATTTGCAATGAATCAATGTAAATCACTATATTAACAGAATACACTAAAACATCATCTGATCATTTTAACAGATGATGAAGCATTTGACAAAATTCAACATCCCCTTTTTTTTTAAAGATTTTATTTTTTATTTATTTCACAGAGAGTGAGAGAGCACAAGGGGGTGCGGTAGCGGGAGAGGGAGAGGGAGAAACAGACTCCCCGCTGAGCAGGGAGCCCGATGTGGGGCTGGATCCCAGGACTCTGGGATCATGACCTGAGCTAAAGGCAGCCACTTAACCAAGTGAGCCACCCAGGCACCCCAAATTCAACATCCTTTAATGATACAAACTTTCAGTGAACTAGAAATAGTAGGGAACTTCCTCAAATTGATAAAGGGCATCTACAAGAAACCTATAGCTGATAAGCTTAATAAAGGACTGACTTGTTGCCTGCTGAGGTTGAGAACAGGGCCGGAATGTGTGCTTTGAGCACTTGGCAGCCCTACAAAGCACTTGGCCTTCTGAACTCAAAAGAACTGCATTTGTAATCATACCTTGCATTTCAGACTACATAAGCCTGAGCAGTTTAAACTCTCTGAGGCTGTTTCCGCATCTATGAATGGTTATATCAGTTAAACATCTGCCTTTGGCTCAGGTTATGGTCCAGGGTCCTGATCCTAAGGGACCCCCCAAAAAAGGAGTCGGGAGTCGGGTTAGGTGCCTAGCACAATGCCTAACAGCAAAGAGGTTAATAAATCTAAGTATTACATTAGTACTTACCCAATAGTCTATAAGCTCTCTGAATGCAGAAACCATTTTTCTTTTATTTATTTCCATCTTTTCAGTACTTGGCTCAGTACCTAGCACAAAGTGGATATTATGTAAAAATTTGTTGACTAAATTATTGGGATTAAAACACTGATAAATGGGACCTGAAAGCTTCTTTAGCTTTCTAAATGAAATTCTAAGACTGGGCCATTCCCACTGAAAAACAGTTTTCTTTGATTTCTTTGACGAAGTTTGTGTTGAGTTGTTTATCTTCACTTGATACTTGGTTGCTTTGGGGAGTCCTGTTAATCCTGTATGCTTTGATTGCAAGCTCTGAGAGGAGACAGATGCTTTGGCATTGTACTCAGGACCCATTCTTCTAAGTCTGTTTCTCAAGTGAGCAGTCCTTCAGTCTAGTTAAGTTGATTTCCCCACCCTTCCTTGAACATTTTTGCATTGTACCATTTTAGCCCTTGCTGGGATCATGTGCTCTGCCTGAAATGCTCTCTTACCTCTTCTCTCCAATCAACATCCTACCCCATCTTCCAGGTCTCTCCCTTAGGAGTCCTTCTCCCATCTGACCTTTATCTTGTCAGAAATGTTATTTCTGCACCCTGAACTTTGGAGGAAATATAATTAAGAATAATAAAAAAAAATCTCCTGCCAGTGCAGAAATTCCTCTCCAATAAATATAGGAAGAAAAGAAAACAGTTTGGTTATTGAACCAGACTGTGATGGGCATCACAGGCCATCTGCTATCCAGTTGCAAAGACAGAAAGAAATCTCACCTTTTGTACAGCCAACCAGGTATAAGCCACTGCACGCATGTTCTGAAGATAAAGAACTAGTTCTCAAGAAAGAAGCCTTGACAGTGCCTTTTGTCACACATAGTCCATCCTGAATTCATCTGGTAATTGGGTGGCTATCTGTGTTTGCTAACTGCCTTGGTCCAAAGAAAAAAAAACTTTCGTATCTTTACCGCAAGAGGTAATTTTGCAACTTGGAGTCAGGTGCCCTGTCAAAGTTAGGATCCTACCCTACCATGAAAACTGGGAGATAGGGGTGATATCTTCTTCAATTACATTTTATTTTATTATTTTTTAAAGATTTTATTTATTTGTCAGACTGAGAAAGAGAGAGTGAGCACAAGCAGGGGGAGCGGCAGGCAGAGGGAGAAGCGGGCTCCCCACTGAGCAGGGAGCCCAATGTGGGTCTCAATCTCAGGACCCTGGATCATGACCTGAGCCAAAGGCAGATGTTTGACTGAGCCACCCAGGCATCTTTTAAAGAGACGGCTCCCAAATCCTCAAGAAAAACATTTCTGGGTTGTAAAACTGTCAAGAGGCTTATTTAGCTTTTATAAAGATTTATATATGTCGCGAAGAGGCAGAAAAAGAATTTAGAAATACAAATTTTCTAAAGTAAATGCCCTAAGAAAAGGGAAGTGGGAAGTCTCTTCCTTTTTTTTATATACTAGAGAGACTTAAAACAATTTTTTTGAATTTGTATTTGCCCTTACAAACTCATATAGCCTTTTTGGTTAGTGCCATTAAAATGCTCCTCCACTGTTGGAGGTATTTGTATACTCCTCATCTCTTTTTCCTACTGGATTGTGGTAGAAAAGGTGTCCTATGCATTTGTGCTGTGACAAGTCATGTGTCCCAAGTACATTACTGGAGGTCAATTAAAATTGATTGGCTAATCAGCATACCGGTGTGGTATAATATCCACAGTTCGGTTATGTTTCAGAGCCACTTTATTTTCAGTTATGGACCATCTATTCTGCTATTATGGTGTTAAGTTTGATAAATGCACTTTGGAGGAAAGAATTAAAAATCAATATCAAGGGCAAGGTCTACATATTGCTCAGTTCTGCTTAAAATTTCATAATGGCTTCTAAATGTCATACTCAGAACCTTCGGTATAGAAGGGATGGCACTGAAATCGTAAGTCAGAACACTGATATGCATGGAAGAGAAACTACACATGATTTAGTGCAGTTCAACCTTTAGCAACCAGAATCTCCAAGGGAATTATTCCCTATTGTCTTAAGGTGCTAGTTCTCCAACTGTGGTCCCAGATGAGTAGCCCAGCAATGCCTGGAAGCTTGTTAGAAATGCACGTTTTCTTCAGGCTCCACACTATATCAGCTGGATCAGAAACTATGATGGTGGGCTCCAGCAATCTGTGTTTTAACAAGCCCTTGGGGGGTGGTTGATACTGACTAGTGTTGGAAACCACTGACTTAACACATCCTTTGCATGCCATGAATTAACTTCTTTCCTTTGCATCTAGAATGGTACTAATTATGTACCATTCTTGGGAGACTTAGGGAAATAGCTGTTCTAAATATATTTGTATTCTGTGGTTCAGGTGGAGAAAGACTGGATGGTATTTTAGCTCTTTCACGTTCATATCCACCCTACAGTAAATGCTAATAATACACAGGACAAATGGGTGACCATGTCTGGAACCTGGAGTCCTGCACATTCATTTGTGGGCCTGTGGTCTTCTTATTCGCCCCATCTCTGGCTTTGATCATCAGTGAGTGAGCATCCACAGTCTCCTCTGGCTCTCATCCTTTGAGTCCCTGTGGTGCTCTGTGGCTTGGCCTCAACTTACTCTCTGGGGAACTGCCTCCTCAAAGAGCCCAGGTAGGTGCACCATGTACATTTAACGGAATCTTCCTGTTTTCCTTGTGCTGGTAGTAGAGGAATCGGTTTTTAAAAAATAGTACCTGTGGCTGCAAAGTTGGAAAGATGCCATGTGTACTGAATTTAGCTAAGCCAAGCAAAACCCAAGAACTTCAAAAATTGTGAGAGAAAAAGATAAAGTCTTCCACTCCTTGAGGGCTTATTATTGAACAACCGTGGTAGGTTGTTGTTTACACTTCAGAGGGAAAAAATCCAATCAAATGGGGGAGGTATTGAGGTTTGGTGGGGAGCACTGAGAAATGGAGCACCCTGCAAGGGAAAGGCCAGGGAGAACTCCCTGAGGAGACGGTGAGGGAAGAAGGGACTTAGGATAGCATGTCTAATGAGAATTTTTTAATTAGTTTGCTCTGTGGTGTGTGATTAGGGCCCGTACTGATTAAGGGCAGTACCACAACTGCCCACTCAAAAGTCTTCAACAAAATCTGCACTGCTCACTAATGCTTTTAATATAAGTGAATTCCCTTTAGGGAATGCAACTAGTGTTGAGTTTGGGGTGGTTAAGAATCATAAAGAGGAAAAACAGACAAGCATCATAAAGAGGAAAAACAGATCATATGGGGACATCTGACCTCTGGGTTCCACTAGACTTTACAAGTGTTAACTTAAAATTATTTCCACAAAGAAAACTCCTGACTGTTTTCTAGCTTTCTTAAGGTCAGGATGGAGACAGTGGTTTAATTAAAACATAATTCAGAGACTAAGTGGATTAAAGAAGAATTTCCCAACAGTGGTACTGCTGAATATTGGTATGATTTCAAAAAAAGGTATTCAAGAATCAAATGGGGGTGGAAAAGTTCTCTTATCTCTTTCTTAAGATGAAGGCTCCTTCTCAGGATCCATTTTCTTTCTTTTTTTTTTTTTTTTAAGATCCATTTTCATTTGACCAAGACGATAGTACGATAATATGGCCTGGACTGCTTAAACTTGAGAGCTGACCTCTTTGATGGCTCCTTGGCTTGGCAGGACACAGCTAGAGTAGCTCACGCTCCACTAGCTAGGGGCATTATGATGTAGTCTTCAGCTACTATTCCTACAAGGGCTGAGGGCCTCTCAATCTCCCCGCACCCCATGCAGAGCTGTCTCCCCTCAATTTCTCATGTTTTCGTAGAAAGCCATTCAGCTTGCGCTCAGCTGTCTTGATCCCGCATGTTCACATCTGCTACTTAACATTGTTTTCCAAGTATATAAAAACTTTCATACTGAAGATGTTGCTTTTGTTTGGTTTAAGAAGACAGAAACATCCTCTAGTTAAAGCACCCATTTTTCTCAGTTATTAGGATTGTGATAAGAAAAATAACCCTTTTTCTTATCCCCCCCATCTCATTAAAAGCTGTCATCTACCCTGAAGCTCAAGCCAGAAATTTACAGATCAGCTCTAACACTTCTCTTCCCTTCATATCTCACCTCAGATCTGTTGCCAGACCAAAGTATTTTATTTCACATTACAGCTGGCTCGGGCCACTTCCCTCCATTTACACGGCCACCAGCCTAGTCCGAGTCACCATCCCTCTGATCTGGACCACTGTAATAGTCTTCAGTGCAGTTTTTGTCCATTTGGTTATCACAAAGCAGGGACAAAGTTCTACTTAAAATGTAAATGGACTCAAGTCATTTTCCAGCCTAAAACCTTTCAAAGATTTCTCAACATGTTTGATAAAATGCAAACCCTACAACATGCCTACATAATGTTTGACCATGCTTATCCTTCCAAGCACATTTTGGGCTATTTTCCCCCAATGCTTTCATTTACTAAATTGCTTACCTAGTTCCATTGTATTGGGATGAATACTATTCGCAGACTTAACAAAGCTTAGCCTATATCCTTAGCCTATGGAATGGTTCTGACAGCTCATACTTAACCATACTTGAAAGGCATTTCTAAGGTTCCTCACTAAAGTATTTAATCTTAGATGAAGTTAAATAATGTACCGTGAGTTTAGTTACTGCAGACATATGTCTTTCCCAATTAAACTTGAAACTGTTCTCTAAAAGGTTTACAGTGGTAAGTCTGTCTCCCTCTATTCCTCACAAACAACCATGCTTATTAGTGCATTTGTGAATCTTCCACAGATATATTGTATGTAGACAAGCAAATAAAAATATTCTTTTTTTAAACATAAATCTTAGTAACATTGTACATACTTACTCTATATCGCTTTCTGTTCTAAGAATTTTACAGTTAGGGGCACCTGGGTGGCTCGGTCAGTTGAGCTTCTGACTCTTAGTTTAGCCTCAGGTCACGATCTCAAGGTCATGAGATTAAGCCCCCAGTCAAGCTCTGTGCTCAGGGGGGAGTCGGCTTGAAGATTCTCTCCTGCACCTTCCCCCTTCACGCACGCATGTTCTCTCTTTTTCTCTAAAAGAAATAAATAAATCTTAAAAAAAAAGAACGTCAGGGCGCCTGGGTGGCTCAGATGGTTAAGCGTCTGCCTTCGGCTCAGGTCATGATCCCGGGGTCCTGGGATCAAGTCCTGCATCGGGCTCCCTGCTCCTTGGGAGCCTGCTTCTCCCTCTGCTTCTCTCTCTCTCTCTCTCCCTCTCTCTCTCTCCTCCTCTGTCTCTCATGAATAAATAAAATCTTTAAAAAAAAAACATCACATTTATTAACTCATTGAATCCTCTGTAAGATATACACTGTTATAACCTCTAATTTGCAGATGAGAAAGCTAAGGAATAGGGAAGATATATGACTTTTTTGAGATCACATAGCTATAAGTACTGGGGGTAGGACTTGAACCTAGGCTATCTGATTCTAGAGTCCATCTTCTTAACCACTAAATTGCATGAATTCAGAAATAACCAGAATTAACGTAATAAATGTATTTTATTCTGCATATTTTATAAAGATAATATTGTACTCTTCCTATGGTATAGTAATGCATTTTTTTTAAAAATCCATTTATTCTCTTCTACTAGTTAAGAAAATATTTTTAAGTCATTACTTTTTTAAGTCATTACTCTTAAAATATAACATGTCTACTCAATAAAGTCTACAATTAGTATTTCTATTCTTATTCAAAATTCAGAAAGAATCTGCATTTGCTTTGGCTGGGTATCACATGGAACCACCAGCATGGAAACCCTTTAATTTCTAGGTCTGGCGATTACGGAAGCAGAGGTAGTATAAACCTAAATCCCAGACCCACGTTGGAGCAAGCCTACAGTGATCATTTCTCAGCAAGTCTTTTGTTGTTATTTTTATAATTTTTTCCATGCAGAAAAGGAATATAAAGAGCTCCTTCCCATATTGGCTCCCTTTGCAAGTACACAGAATTTTCTTCAAGGACCCTCTAAGTGACTCCCAACATGTTTCCGGCTAAAGGCTGCTCTCCTGTTCCCTGAATCAGCTAGCCATGACCTCCCAATTCTAGGTTCCTGAAATTGGCTTTTTTTCTCCCAGAAGCATCAACTTTTGTCCATCTTTGCCTACTTCTGTAATTTTAACGTACTCTTTATTTTTTTTTGGCCTTTAGGGATCTTTTGACTTCCGTATGAGCTCAGCAATGCATTAAAAAAATATGTAAGTTCTAATTTACCCAGTAACTCATTTATTCATGATGATGGAACTTTTCATAATGCCCTGTCTGCCATACTGCCCAAGGCAGAACTCATAGAGCGATCTTTTCAAAATGTAAGTTTTGTACCCTTACTTAGAATATTTTAATGGAGTCTCAATAATCTTAGAACTATAAAGACCTCCTTAATGTAGTTATAATTTTGCATTTATTTGAGTTATCATTTATTAATGTCTGGCAGCCAGTGTCCAAGATGCCCTATGAATCCCACCTCCATGTACTTATGCCTTGTGTAGTCCTTTCCTATATTGACTGAGGCTGGCCTATGGAACCTAGTGTACTTGGGAATTACTCTGTGTGACTTCTCAGGTGAAAGCATGGAAGACTTTTTTATTTCTGCCTTGCTGTCTTGGATCACTCATTCTTGGGGAAGCCAGCTGCCATATCATGAGGTTAGTTAGGCAACCTTCTGCCAATAGGTATGTGAGTGAGCCATTTTGGAAGCATATCTTCCATCTCCAGTTGAGCCTTCATCTGGCTAACATCTTGACTCTTGAGAAACCTTAGCCAGAACCACACAGTGAAACCATTTCCATTTCCAGATTCCTGACTCACAGAAATTGTCTGAGATAATAATAATCACTGTAGTTTTAAGCCACTGGGTATGGAAGTAATTTATTGTGTGGCAAGAGATAATGATAGATAACCAACACAACATCCACCTCTTCTCCAACACTAAACTCTTTACAAAGCAGGGATTCTGTCAGGTTTTACTTTTTATTGCAGGACGTGTGCCTGGCATATAGTAGGGACTAAATAAATGTTTGCCTAATTGGTAAATAAAGCAATGAATGTAAAGATTGTTATGTCTTGTGCCACAGAAATGACCAGAAGAACACCTCAGTGGTTAAGATGCTAGAATAACTATCCTGACATAATATAGTGGCCTGTATTTTCCTTATGGACTGAGAAATTTTGAACTTGGAGTGTGAAAATGTGGAAGATGCTGTATTTATGGGGTTTCAAAATATCTGGGCAGTGAAGCAAGACAACAGGGATCAGGCTAAGTAGTTCTCATCATTAAGCCCTTAAAAGGAAACAAAATATCACAAATGATCCAAAAGATTTTGGTTCTATTCCAAAGTAAGAATTAAAAGATAAAGTAATTTGAGTGTGTGGGTGTGTTTGGGTATGTTGTTCACCACAGTGTTAGTGATGGTGGGATGGTGGCCCTGAGAATGGGGGTAGGAATTGTGTTGGTGATGGTTTTAGAAAAGGATGGAAATAAAACAGCAATGCAATATTGTATCAATCCATTGAAGAATCTGCTCTTTAGTTGATGGTTTCATCTCAGACTTTTTAAAAAGATTTATTTAGTTGAGAGAGAAAGAGAGAGAATGAGCAGGGTGGGGGAGGTGCAGAAGGAGAGGGAGAGATGGTGTTAAGCAGACTCCTTGCTGAGTGTGGAGCACAATGCAGGGTTTGATCTCATGACCCTGAGATCAGGACCTAAGCTGAAATCAAGAGTTGGATGCTTAACTGACTGTGCCACCCAGGCACCCCTCATCTTATAGACTTTCTCTTCTGCCCTGTGATGATTTCCTTTTACTTTCCCAGAATGCCTCACACCTTCCCTCTGCTTCTCCAGCTTTTACCCTTCCAACAAATGGCAATTCAAGTCCCACATCCCTGATTTGTCCAGCTCTCAGGGATAACTCTCCCTGAACTTTATATTGCATTTATTGTCTGTGGATCCTCCATTGGGTTCTTAGCTGGTATTACTTCATATCATGGTTAGTGTACTATGTGCCTGATTCCTTTCCATGAGACAGAGAGCATTCTTAGGCAGGAGCAAGGCTCCCTCAGTCGGAGTTACTATTCAGAGCAGTGGGGAGCACAGATAGACTAAAATAGGGCTACCTGAGGAGGGATGGAGGGTTAGTCCCAGAGTCCCTGAAGATCAGTTTCAGTTTCATACCTTAGTGGGAAGTGTAGAGAGAGACTTCAATGAAGCTAGAGTCAGGAACTGTCCAGGAAGTGGACTGGAAGGCAGGAAAAGACAAGCAGATTCTGGTGCAGGCATGAAAACACAGGATCAGGAACTCAATTTTTTTTTAATTGAAGTATAATTGACATACAGTATCCTATTAAATGTTTACATGTATAGGTGTACATCATAGTGATTCAATATTTTTAGACATTATAAAATGATCCCCACAATAAGTTTAGTTACTGTCACCCTACAGAGTAATTACAGTATTATTGACTATATTCCCTGTATAGTATATCTTCATGACTTATTTATTTTATAACTAGAAGTTTGTACTTGTTAATCTCTTCTTCTTGGGTACTGTCTACCTGGTCCCCAGGACAGAATACTCAGCTCAAAGTTGGAGATCTGGACTGATGCTCCTTCCCCAACTAGACTATAAATTCCTCAAGGATTGGTATTTTCATGTATCTCTTTGTATCTTCAAGTTATCACATAGTGCTCTAAACATGATAGCTGCCCAGTACATTTAAAAAGTGTAAATATTACCTAAACTTTGATTGTTTTACTATATTTTCAAATTTTACTGTATTTGTACTTTATCCTCATAAAGCTCTGTGAGGTAAGAATTATAATCTTCATAGGCAGATAAGAGGATTGAAACTTATGTAGTTATAAGTGGTATATATATATGGTCCAAAAATGGCCCATTTTTTGATGAATCCCCAAAATGAAAATGAAACAAAGTTTATAACATTGTCTGAACTAAAAACATACATACCCTAATAGAGCTCACTTAGACAAACTTTAATGAATAGATAAAAATCATTTGTTTGTTTGTTTTTAAGATTTTATTTATTCACTCGAGACACAGAGATACAGAGAGAGAGAGAGCATGAGCAGTGGGAGAGGCAGAGGGAGATGGAGAAGCAGGCTCCCTGCTGAGCTGGGAGCCCTATATGGGGCTCAATCCCAGGACCCTGGGATCATGACCTGAGCCGAAGGCAGATGCTTAACCATCTAAGCCACCCAGGTGCCCCGATAAGAATCATTTGTAATTGAAAAATAAATGTATACAAATAGGATTTGCTAAATAACATTTTTTTCCTTAAAATATTTTCTCCTTCATGATGTGCCTAAATTATTACTAGCTGAATTAATAAGGTCCAAATTAATAAGATTCAATTGCTATGTGATAGGTTCAAATATTAATTTGTACTTGTTCTTCCTACACTTGTTCTTTCTACCATTTCAAGCAAGTATCCAGACCCTGGATAATTCCTGGGATTTAAATTTATTTTTTACTTTTATGATTTTGGCAAGGCTAAAACCTAAAGCTGCTTGAAATCAAAGGATCCTCACATCTTTGTTGGAGGCTAAATTCACTGAAGAGATTATGCTATATGCCTTTGAGGAGCGGTTAGGAAAGAGAAGAATGGATATAAAGCAGAAGTCCCAACCCCATCCACCAAGAAATGTCTTTGGGACACACAATGTCTTTGAAATGCTTTAAATTGGATTTGTATAGGTGGGGTGAACTCTACTCAATTTGATACCATCCCTTCCTCCTCATGACATTTGATTTGGGAATTCTGCTAGAAGGCAATAGTAGCAGAAAGAGAGAGGCTTTTCTAGACTGAAAAAGCTTTAGACCATGAGGCAAGAGAAAGCAACTCTTAGCATAAGGTGCATCTAGAAGGAGTTGAAGGTAGAGAGCACCTTTCACTGTCTGAAATAAAATAGGTGAATTTACTGTTTACTCTGTAGGGAGAGATCTTTTGGGCAGGCAAGATCTCATTGAATAATTCAACCCACTGATCGATCTCACACGGGGTTTTGGTGTTTGTGGGTTGTGTTGTTTTCAGAGGCAGGAGTGAATTGACCTCAGCGTTAGAAGCAGGTTCAATAGAGGGAGTCCACCACCTATTGGCTGATTCCCAAAGCATGAGACTTCCAGAGGTATTTGCTCATTGAATCCAGTAACCATTAATCAAATAGGTTTAAAGCCCATTTTGTATGTTATATGTACTGTATATTATATTCTTACAATAAAGTTAGAGAAAAGAAAAAAAAAACCCATTCTGGTGTTTACTTGTTACATGGCTATAAAACTACCAGTCTTTTCCTAGAAGACTGGGATTTTAATTTTTTTGTTGTTGTTGTTTAATTCTCAGAAAGATGGAACCCTGAGCTCACATTTGCTGCCTAGACAAAGAATTCCATACCCACATAGAGCTCTCAAATGGAGCTTCAGACCATGAGGGACCACTGGGTTTTGGACATGAGGATGAGAGGGTCAACTATAAGCACCTGGAGTTGAAAGGCTCTTCTCTTGTTTTCAGCTGTCATGGAGCTCACATGGCTTCTGCTTTCCTCTCTGAAAGGAATTACCACAACAGCAGCTAATAGTGAATTATCCAGCAATCCAAGGAGATGGGGACTCAGAGCAAGATTTGAGTTGACTTAAAGAAAATAAATAAATGCAGTAGTTCTTTCACAGCTTTGTTTATAGGCTGATACCATTTCCCTCATTTTATGTATGGAGAGATTGATACGAATATGTCACTAAAAGATGGGATTGGAGGTTTTGTTTAAATTGGATGTAGAGGGTAAGGGACCAGGAGTCCATAGCCCAAGTATGCATGTTTCTGCTTCTCAAAAGAAACCCATTTTTTCTTTCTTTCTTTCTTTCTTTCTTTCTTTCTTTCTTTCTTTCTTTCTTT
>NW_027397063.1:121157806-121202621 GCF_003265705.2 Callorhinus ursinus | reverse complement strand
TTTCTTTCTTTCTTTCTTTCTTTCTTTCTTTCTTTCTTTCTTTCTTTATCTTTCAGAGAGAGAGAGAGAGCACAAGCAGGGGGAGGGGCAGAAGGAGAGGGAGAGGGACAAGCTGACTCCCCGATGAGCGCAGAGCCTGGTGCGGGGATGGATCCCAGGACCCTGAGATCATGACCTGAGTCGAAGTCAGACACTTAACTGATAGAGCCACCCAGGCATCCTGGAAAACCATTGTTTCTGAATGAAGGACTGGGCTAGATCGTTTCTAGGCTCATTCATAATCTAACATGTTGGTTCTATTAATGTTTCTTTTAATAGAACTATGATGGCAGGTTCCATGTTTCAGAAGATAAATGCATGATTGTTAAGAAGCCAAATCTATCCATTCATTAATAACAGCAAAAAGTAAATAAGCTTGGTTATTTTACACATAATACTCTAGATTTGCAAAATAACTTCATGTCACTTGTTTTATATTGAACAAAAGTCTATATATCTTTTGGAGTAGGAGATAGTAGAAGGGTACAGAACTCCTGGGTGGCCTCTTCCTAGCTCTAGTACTGCCATTGGCAAGAGTGATGACAGGACCACAGAGTTCCTGGTGCTTTAGCAAGACCCTCATCCCCAGCTGAAGGCCACACCAGCCCCCTCTGCTTCAGTCTTTTGGACTTTTCTGTCACATGCTATAGTCCTTTCTGCATTAGCCACCATAGGAAGCATGATTTTCAGGTCTTCAAAGATTAGCTGGACTCTCACCCCCATAAGGTTTTGTGCACCCCTAATCCTTCTGTCCCTTCTTCCACCTATCTCTAAAGCCCCTAAACCTCTCACTGCATCTTCTGGAACTCAGTCATCAGCAAAATCTTCCATGCTCTCAGCATCTTCTTTTATTTCCTTTTCTTACCTAATTGCTATGGTTAGGACTTCCAGTACTATGTTGAATAGGATGATAATAATGGGCACCCTTGTCTTGTTCCTGATGTTAGAGATTTGAGCTTATCACCAGTAAGTATGATTAGCTGTGGGCTTGTCATAAATGGCCTTTATTATATTGAGGTATTTTCTCCACTCAACGTACTCTGTTGAGAGTTCTTTTTATCATAAAAGGATGTTGAATTTTGTCAAATGCCTTTTTGGCATATGTTGAAATGATCATGTGATGTTTATATGTCATTTTATCAATGCGGTGTATCACATTGACTGATTTGCATATGTTGAAATATACTTGCATCCCAGGAATAAATACCATTTGATCATGTTGTATGATCCTTTTAAAGTACTGTTGAATGTATAAGGGGCGCCTGGGTGGCTCTTGTTAAGCGTCTGCCTTCGGCTCAGGTCATGATCCCAGGGTCCTGGGATCGAGCCCCTCATTGGGCTCCCTGCTTCGCAGGAAGTCTGCTTCTCCCTCTACGACTCCCCTTGCTTGTCTTCCCTCTTTAGCTGTCTTTCTCTTTGTCAAATAAATAAATAAAATCTGTAAAAAAAATAAAGTACTGTTGAATGTGTTTTGTTAGCATTTTGTTGAGAATTTTTGCATCTGTATTCATCAGGGAAATTGCCTCTAGTTTTCTTTTCTTGTAGTGTCCTTGCCTGGTTTTTGTATGAGGGTAATTCTAGTCTTGTAAAATGAGTTTGGGAGTTTTCCCTTTTCAACTTTTTGGAAGAGTTTGAGAAGGATTGTTACTAATTTCTTTTTGGGAGGGAGGAGCGTGGAGCCCAATGCAGGGCTTGAACTCATGATCCTGAAATCAGGACCTGAGCTGAGATCAAGAGTCAGATGCTTAACCAACAGAGCCACCCAGCACCCCTGTCATTAATTCTTCTTTAAATGTTTGGTAAAATTCACTCATGAAGGCATCTGGTCCTAAGCTTTTCTGACTTGTGAAGTTATTGATTCAATCTCTGTACTCATTATTGGTCTGTTCAAATTTTCTATTTCTTAATGATTCAGTCTTATCAGGTTGTATGTTTCTAGTAATTAATCTTTTTCACCTAGACTATCCAATTTGTTGATTTATAATTCATAGTTTATAGTAGTTCTCTTATAATCCTTTGTATTTCTGTGGTAATGTCTCATCTTTCATTTATAATTTTATTTATGAATCCTTTTTTTCTTAGAAAATCTAGCTAAAAGTTTGTTAATTTTTTTATCTTTTTAAAAATCCAGTGCTTAGTTTTGTTGATCTTTTCTATTTTTTCCCACTTTCTATTTATTTCTCTTCTAATCTTTGTTATCCTCTTCCTTCTGCTAACTTTGGCCTTAGTTTTTCTTTTTCCTTGAAATATAACATTAAGGTTTTTTTTAAACATGTATCCTTTTTTTTCCTATGTGGTATTAATTGCTATAAAATTCCCTTTTAGGGGCACCTAGGTGGCTCAGTGGATTAAGTGTCTGCCCTGGCTCAGGTCATGATCCCAGGGTCCTAGGAATGAGCCCTCTGTCAGGCTCCCTGCTCAGTGGGCAGTCTGCTTCTCCCTCTCCCTCTGCCCCTCCCCCCACTCATGCCCTCTCTCTCTCAAATAAATAAGTAAAATCTTTAAAAATTTTTTCTTTTAGAACTGCTTTTGCTGCATCTCAGAAATTTCGGCATATTGTATTTCCTTTTTGTTTGTTTCAAGATATATTTTTTATTTCCCTTTTGATTTCTTCTTTAACCTGTTATTCATTCAGGAATATGTTGTTTAATTTCTACATATTTGTGAAGTTTCCAATTTTTCTTCTGCTATTGATTTCTACTTTCATACTTTGTGGTAAGATAAGATACTTGGTATAATTTAAATCTTTTAAGATTTGCTAAGATTTGTTTTTGTTAAGAAATAACATATGATTGGGTGATCAGTCGTTAAGCGTCTGCCTTCAGCTCAGGTCATGATCCCAGGGTCCTGGGACGGAGCCTTGTATCGGGCTCCCTGCTCAGCGGGAAGCCTGCTTCTCCCTCTCCCACTCCCCTTGCTTGTGTTCCCTCTCTAGCTGTCTCCCTCTTTGTCAAATAAAGAAATAAAATCTTTAAAAAAAAAGAAATAACATATGATCTATTCTGGGGCAAGTTTTTCATGTGTGCTTAAGAAGAATGTGTATTTTGGGGTGCCTAGGTGGCTCAATTAAGTGTCTCCCTTCAGCTCAGGTCATGATCTCAGGGTCCTGGGATCAAGCCCTGCATTAGGTTCCCTGCTTAGTGGGGAGCCTGCTTCCTATCCTCTCCCTATCCCGCTCATGCTCTTTCACTCTCTCGCTCTCTCTCACACGTGCTCTCTCTCTCTCTCTCTCAAATAAATAAATAAATAAAAATTTAAAAAATACATTAAAAAAAGAAGAATGTATTCTGCTGCTATTGGATGGAATGTTCTGCATACGTGTTAGGTCCATTTGGTCTAATGTGAAGCTCAAGTCTCATGTTTCTTTCTTAGAGTCAGACGTGCTACTGTTGTGGCACAAGGTTGGTCAGCCTCATGTTTCCTTCTTGATTGTCTAAATGATCTACTCATGACTGACTGTGGGGCACTGAAGTCCTCTACTAATACTGTATTGTCTATTTCTCCTTTCAGATCTGTTGATATTTGCTTAATATGTTTAGATGCTCTAATGTTGGGTGCATATGTATTTACAGTTGTTACATACTTTTGATGAATTAACTCCTTTATTATTGTATATTACCTTCTTTGTCTCTTATTACAGTTTTTGACTTACAGTCTATTTTGACTGATATAGGTATAGTTAACCCTGCTCTCTTTTGATTTCCCTTTGTGTATAATATCTTTTTCTATTCTTTCATTTTGAACCAAGGTGTGTCCTTAAAGGTGAGGTGACTCTCTTGCATATAGCATATAGTTTGGGGCTTAGGTTTGCTTTTTCAAAAAAATCCATTCAGCCACATGTTGTCTACTAGTAGGATAATTTAATCCATTCACATTTAAAGCAATTATTGACAGGTAAGGACTTATTAATGCCATCTTACTGTTTTCTGGTTCTTTTATAGTTCTTTTGTTCCTTTCTTCTTCTCTTTCTTTCTTCCTTTGATGATTTTCTGTAATGGCATACTTTGAATCTCTTTTCCTTATCTTTTATCTACTTTTTTGCTTTGTGGTTATCACAAAGCTTACATAAAATATCTTATAGATATCACAATATATTTTATGCTGATAACAACTTTGATTACATACAAAAACCCTCTCCTTTTATTCACCCACCTCATTTTGTTTTTGATGTCACAATTTACATTTTTATATAGTATATAATGAATTAGTATAGCTATAGTTATTTTTAAAGATTTATTCATTTCTTTTAGAGAGAAAGAGAGAGAGAGAGCTCTAGTTGGGTGAGGGGTAGAAGGAGAGGGAGAGAGAGAATCTTCAAGCAGACTCTCCACTGAGCATGGAGCCTGACATGGGGCTCAATCCCAAGACCCCAAGATCATGACCTGAGCTGAAATCAAGAGCTGGCCACTTAACTGACTGAGCCACCCAGGTGCCCCTATAGTTATTTTTAATACTTCTATCCTATTCCATTTATACTAAAGTGATTAACATACCACCATATTACAGTATTAGAGTATGCCCTTAACATATTAATGATAGTTATTTTAAATTCCTGGTCTGATAATTCCAACCCTCCTGACATGTCTTGTTCTGATGCTTACTCTGACTCTTCAGATTGTGTTTTTTGCCTTTTGGTATGCCTGGTAATTTTTTCTTCATGGTCAGACATGATATCATGGGCAAACGGAGCTGCTGTAGATAGGCCTTTTGTAATGTGGTAGTAAAGGTGTGGGGAAAGGAGAAGCGTTCTCCTTCTGATTAGGTCTCGATTTTTCAAATGAACTTATGCCTCGGACTGTGCTTCTCAGATTTTTCTCCCCTCTTAGGTGGATCAGAATTGCTAAAGTGAACTGGAATTGGGTATTTCCTTCCCTGAGATCAGTTAGCTTCTGATAACACCCCAGCAGGTTAGGCTCTGGTTAACTACTTTCTCCTGATGTTAGGCCTTGTTAGGAAATACAGAGTGTCCTGGTGTATTACAAGATGAATTCTTTCCCCCTCCATCTGCCAGAAGGTGAGGGATTTTTCTTTGATATTTACTATGTTCCTGGAGGTAAATCTCACACTATCATGGAACACACCTACAATGGGTCCTTCTGGAGTTTTTAACTCTCACAGTTGCAGATCAGGTTTTCCTACCCTGGCACCTGTTTTCCTGGGTGTTTCCACTCATGAGTCTCTGCTTTGGTAAGCCTTGACTTCATGTACTCACCTATCTGTCTCTCTAATCTTGGGGGCAGCAGTTTGCCCTGTGTCCTCATCTCTTGTATAGATCCTAAAAGAGAATGTTATTTCAGTATTTTAAGTTTTTTACTTGTTAAGATAAAGTGGAGATTTCTGATCTCCTTATACGTGCCAGAGAGGGAAGTCTCATAGTGGTCACTTTTTGCCTTTTCAATGACCTAGTTAACTACTTTTATATTAACTTCTCTGATAAGATAACTGGTGGAGCCCTGGCATCCAGTCTTAGGTGTTTATCTAAGAGAAATGAAAGCATCTGTCCATACAAAGACTTGTACATGGATGTTCATTGTAGCTTTATTCATCACAACCCAAAACTGGGAACAACTCAAACATCCATCAACATGGAAATGAATAAATAATTGTGGTATACATGGAATAGTATTCAGGTATAATAGAACAAAATACTTATATACCAACAATATTAATGCATTCCAAAAGCCAGTAAAATAAACCACAGAAGGCTCATACTATCTGATTCCATTTACATGGTATTCTAGGAAGTATAATGATAGAAAAAAATAGTGGTAGCCAGAAACCTGAGGTCAGCAAAAGGGATTGCAAATGGACACGACAGAACTTGCAGTGGTGATGGTAATATTCTACCTTATTGATGATTACACAATTATTTATTTTTAAAACTAATTGAATTATACATGTAAACTTTGTGAATTTTATTTTATGTTAATTATACCTCAATAAAAAAGTTATACCTCATATAACAAGTAGAAATTGAATCTTAAAAAATACAATTTACCGTAGTTTCAAATATGTGAACTCTTTAGGCATAAAAGTCACAAAAGATATGCTAAACAGGTTTTGTATGCTCAGGGCTATAAGACATTGCTAAGAGAAATTAAAGATCTAAATAAATAATAGGATAACTGTGTTCACAGATCAAAAACTCGATCTTTTTTAAAATGTTAATTCTCCCATCCAAGTACTAACCAGGCCTGAAATTGATCTATAGATTTAACAGGATTCAAATAAAAACTCCAGTAATTTTTAAAATGAAAATTGACAATCTGATTCAAAAATTTATGTGGAAATGCAAAAAATCTAGAATAGCCAAAATAAGTTTGTGAAGAACAAAACTGAAGGACTTACACTATCTGACTTTAGACTTATTATAAAGCTACAACAATCAAGATGGTGTGGTATTGGCATAAAGATGACAAATAAATCAATGAAACAGAATAAAGAATCCAGGAATAGACAACATATATATAATCAATTGATTCCGATAAAGGTGAAAAGGTAATTCGTATGAGAAAGAACAACTTTTCAACAAGTTGTGCTGGAATATTTGGATATTCATATGCAAAAGTAAATATTAATCCATACATTACATTATATACAGTAATTAATGCAAAGTAGATCATAGACCTAATTGTGAAACCTAAAATTATAAAACTTTTGGAAAAAAATAGAAAATCTTAGTGACCTTAGGTTGGGCAAAGATTTTTTTTTAAAGATTTTATTTATGTATTTGACAGAAAGAGACACAGTGAGAGAGGGAACACAAGTAGTTGCTTCTACTATTATTCCTCCTGGGAAAAAGTAAATATACATAAAACATATATAGTGTGTGTGTGTGTGTGTGTGTGTGTGTGTGTGTGTGTGTGTCTAAAAAGCAAACACTGCTTTCTCCTTCACTGTAGCCAAAGATAGGTGGGCACAGTCTCCAGTGAGTGACAGGGCTTGCATGCCACTCAGTGTTTGCATTACAAGTGGTGAGAAAGCATCTATAGTGCTAGGCCTTTCTTATTTGGGGTCATCTGCAACTCCACTGAGCTTGGGGTATGTGGGCTTTCACTTCTTGCAGAGTCCTCTCTGTCCTTAATACTTGCAGTTTCTCTTTCAATAACCTCACATCCTGCACACTCTAGGCAAAGGCAAGGAAAGTTTCAGGTCAGAATTCTGCTATGTCTAAAATATTCACGTTCTCTCCTGTAGAGGAATGCTTTGCTATAAAGACCTCTGTTGTTGGGTGTGAAATCATTAATTACTGTGCTCCGATGTGTTCTGTGAAATGTGCCATTTCCACCAAGCAGGGAAAAAAATGCTGTACAGAATGACTTTCGGGACAAGACTTCAGATAAGCACAGTGGAAGAAGGTAGTATTTATTGAGCATCTACTATATACTATATTAGACATAGGTGACAGATCCAGACTTCACAACATTCTGTAGCATAGGTATTATCCATGTTTAGCAGAGGGGAAATCTGACAGAAAAAGATGAAGTAAACTGCCCCAAATCACAAAGCCAATAAAAAACAGCTGTTTTTTTTTCTTTTCTTACAGCATTTTTTTTTATTTTATTATGTTATGTTAGTCATCATACATTACATCATTAGTTTTTGATGTAGTGTTCAATGATTCATTGTTTGCGTGTAATACCCAGTGCTCCATTCAATACGTGCCCTTCTCAATACCCATCACCGGGCTAACCCATCCTGCCACCCCCCCTCCCCTCTAGAACCCTCAGTTTGTTTCTCAGAGTCCATTGTCTCTCATGGTTCGTCTCCCCCTCTGATTTCCCCCCTTTCATTTTTCCCTTCCTACTATCTTCTTCTTTTTTTGTTTAACATATAATGTATTATTTGTTTCAGAGTTACAGGTCTGTAATTCATCAGTCTTACACAATTCACAGCGCTCACCCTAGCACATATTCTCCCCAATGTCCATCACCCAGCTACCCCATCCCTCTACCCCCCCACCACTCCAGCAACCCTCAGTTTGTTTCCTGAGATTAAGAATTCCTCATATCAGTGAGATCATATGATACTTGTCCTTCTCTGATTAACTTATTATGCTTAGCATAATACCCTCTAGTTGCATCCATGTTGTTGCAAATGGCAAGATTTCTTTTTTTGATGGTTGCATAATATTCCATTGTATATATATACCACTTCTTCTTTATCCATTCATCTGTCGATGAACATCTTGGCTCTTTCCATAGTTTGGCTATTGTGGACATTGCTGCTATAAACATCGGGGTGCATGTACCCCTTTGGATCACTACATTTGTATCTTTGGGGTAAATACCCAGTAGTGCAATTGCTGGGTCATAGGGTAGCTCTATTTTCAACTTTTTGAGGAAACTCCATACTGTTTTCCAGAGTGGATGCTTGCATTCCCACCAACAGTGTACGAGGGCACCCCTTTCTCTGCATCCTCGCCAACATGTGTTGTCTCCTGACTTGTTAATTTTAGCCATTCTGACTGGTGTAAGGTGGTATCTCATTGAGGCTTTGATTTGCATTTCCATGATGCCAAGTGATGTTGAGCACTTTTTCATGTATCTGTTGCCCATTTGGATGTCATCTTTGGAAAAATGTCTGTTTGTGTTTTCTGACCATTTCTTGATTGGATTATTTGTGTTGTGGGGATAGAGTTTGGTAAGTTCTTTATAGATTTTGGATACTAGCCCTTTATCTGATATGTCATTTGCAAATACCTTCTCCCATTCTGTCACTTGTCTTTTGGTTTTGTTGACTGTTTCCTTTGCTGTGGAAAGGCTTTTTATCTTGATGAAGTTGCAATAGTTCATTTTTGCCCTTGCTTCCTTTGCAGTTGGTGATGTGTCTAGCAAGAAGTTGCTGCGGCTGAGATCGAAGAGGTTGCTGCCTGTGTTCTCCTTTAGGATTTTGATGGACTCCTGTCTCACATTTGGATCTTTCATCCATTTTGAATCTATTTTTGTGTGTGGTGTAAGGAAATGGTCCAGCTTCATTCTTCTGCATGTGGCTGTCCAATTTTCCCAACACCATTTGTTGAAGAGACTGTCTTTTTTCCATTGGACATTCTTTCCTGCTTTGTCAAAGATGAGTTGACCATAGAGTTGAGGGTCCATTTATGGGCTCCCTATTCTGTTCCATTGATCTATGTGTCTGTTTTTGTGCCAGTACCATACTGTCTTAATGATGACAGCTTTGTAATAGAGTTGAAGTCTGGAATTGTGATGCCTCTAGTTTTGCTTTTCTTTTTCAACATTCCTCTGGCTATTTGGGGTCTTTACTGGTTCCACAGAAATATTAGGATTATTTGTTCCATTTCTTTGAAAAAAGTGGATGGTATTTTGATAGGTATTGTGTTAAATGTGTAGCTTGCTCTAGGTAGCATAGACATTTTCACAATCTTCATTCTTCCAATCCATGAGCATGGAACGTTTTTCCATTTCTCTGTGTCTTCCTCAGTTTCTTTCATGAGTATTCTATAGTTTTCTGAGTACAGATTCTTTGCCTCTGATTAGATTTATTCCTAGGTAACTTATGGCTTTGGGTGCAATTGTAAATGGAATCGACTCCTTAATCTCTCTTTTTTCTGTCTTGTTTGTGTACAGAAATGCAACTGATTTCTGTGCATTGATTTTATATTCTTCCACTTTACTGAATTCCTGTATGAGTTCTAGCAGTTTTGGGGTGGAGTCTTTTGGGTTTTCCACATAAAGTATCATATCATCTGCAAAGAGTGAGAGTTTGACTTCTTCTTTGCCAATTTGGATCCTTTTCTTTCTTTTTGTTGTCTGATTGCTGTGGCTAGGGCTTCTAGTACTATGTTGAATAGCAATGGTGATAGTGGCATCCCTGACATGTTCCTGACCTTAGGAGGAAAGCTCTCAGTTTTTCCCCATTGAGAGTGATATTCACTGTGGGTTTTTCATAGATGGCTTTTATGATATTGAGGTTTGTACCTTCTGTCCCTATACTCTGAAGAGTTTTGATCAAGAAAGGATGCTGTACTTTGCCAAATGCTTTTTCTGCATCTATTGAGAGGATCATATCGTTCTTGTTCTTTCTTTTATTAATGTATTGTATCACATTGATTGATTTGCAGATGTTGAACCAACTTTGCAGCCCAGGGATAAATCCCACTTGGTCATGGTGAGTAATCCTTTAATGTACTGTTGGATCCTATTGGCTAGTATTTTGGTGAGAATTTTTGCATCCATGTTCATCAGGGATATTGGTCTGTAATTCTCCTTTTTGACGGGATCTTTGTCTGGTTTTGGGATCAAGGTAATGGTGGCCTCATAAAATGAGTTTGGAAGTTTTCCTTCCATTTCTATTTTTTGGAACAGTTTCAGAAGAATAGGTATTAACTCTTCTTTAAATGTTTGGTGGAATTCCCCTGGGAAGCCATCCGGCCCTGGGCTCTTGTGTTTTGGGGAGATTTTTGATTACTGCTTCAATTTCCTTAGTGGTTATGGGTCTGTTCAGGTTTTCTATTTCTTCCTGGTTCAGTTTTGGTAGTTGATACATCTCTAGGAATGCATCCATTTCTTCCAGGTTATCTAATTTGCTGGCATAGAGTTGCTCATAATATGTTCTCATAAATGTATTTCTTTGGTGTTCATTGTTATCTCTCCTCTTTCACTCATGATCTTATTTATTTGGATTGGTTTTCTTTTCTTTTTGATAAGTCTGGCCAGGGTTTATCAATCTTACTAATTCTTTCAAAGAACCAGCTCCTAGTTTTGTTGATCCATTCTGCTCTTCTTTTGGTTTCTATTTCATTGATTTCTGCTCTGATCTTTATGATTTCTCTTCTCCTGCTGGGTTTAGGCTTTCTTTCTGTTCTTTCTCCCATTCCTTTCAGTGTAGGGTTAGGTTGTGTATTTGAGACCTTTCTTGTTTCTTGAGAAAGGCTTGTATTGCTATCTACTTTCCTCTTAGGACTGCCTTTGCTGTATCCCAAAGATTTTGGACAGTTGTGTTTTCATTTTCATTGGTTTCCATGAATTTTTTTAATTCTTCTTTAATTTCCTGGTTGACGCATTCATTCTTTAGTAGGATGCTCTTTAGCCTCCATGTATCTGAGTTCTTTCCGACTTTCCCTTTGTGATTGAGTTCTAGCTTCAAAGCATTGTGGTCTGAAAATATGCAGGGAATGATCCCAATCTTTTGATACTGGTTGAGACCTGATTTGTGACCTAGGATGTGATCTATTCTGGAGAATGTTCCATGGGCACTGGAGAAGAATGTGTATTCTGTTGCTTTGGGATGAAATGTTCTGAATATGTCTGTGAAGTCCATTTGGTCCAGTGTGTCATTTTAAAGTCTTTATTTCCTTGTTGATCTTTTGCTTAGATGATCTGCCCTTTTCAGTGAGGGGGTGTTAAAGTCCCCTACTATTATTGTATTGCTGTTGATCTGTTTCTTGGATTTTGTTATTAATTGGCTTATCTAATTGGCTGCTCCCATGTTAGGGGCATAGATATTTACAATTGTTAGAGATCTTCTTGTTGGATAGACCGTTTAAATATGATATTGTGTCCTTCCTCATCTCTTATTACAGTCTTTGGTTTAAAATCTAATTTGTCTGGGGGCGCCTGGGTGGCTCAGTTGTTTAGGCATCTACCTTCGGCTCAGGTCATGATCCCAGGGTCCTGGAATTGAGTCCCACTTCAGGCTCCCTGCTCGGCAGGAAGCCTGCTTCTCTCTCTCCCACTCCCCCTGCTTGTGTTCCTTCTCTCGCTGTGTCTCTCCCTGTCAAATAAATAAACAAAATCTTTAAGGAAAATAAAATCTAATTTGTCTGATATAAGGATTGCCACCCCAGCTTTCTTTTGGTGTCTATTAGCATGGTAAATGGTTTTCCACCCCCTCACTTTCAATCTGGGGGTATCTTTGGGTCTAAAGTGAGCCTCTTGCAGGCAGCATATCAATGGGTCTTGTTTTTTTTTTTATCCAATCTGATACCCTGTGTCTTTTGACTGGGGCATTTAGCCCTTTTACATTCAGGGTAACTATTGAAAGATATGAATTTAGTACCACTGTATTGCCTGTAAGGTGACTGTTACTGTATATTGTATCTATTCCTTTCTGGTCTATGTTACTTTTAGGCTCTCTCTTTTTTTAGAGGACCCATTTCAATATTTCCTGTAGGGCTGGTTTTGTGTTTGCAAATATTTTAGTTTTTGTTTGTCCCTGAAGCTTTTTATCTCTCCTATTTTCGATGACAGCCTAGCTGGCTATAGTATTCTTGGCTGCATATTTTTCTCGTTTAGTGCTCTGAAGATATCATGCCAGTCCTTTCTGGCCTGCCAGGTCTCTGTGGATAGGTCTGTTGCCAATCTAATGTTTCTACCATTGTAGGTTACAGATCTCTTCTCCCGAGCTGCTTTTACGATTTTCTCTTTGTCTCTGAGACTCATAAGTTTTACTATTAGTTGTCGGGGTGTTGACCTATTTTTATTGATTTTGAGGAGGGTTCTCTTTGCCTCCTGGATTTTGATGCCTGTTTCTTTCCCCAACTTAGGGAAGTTCTCTGCTATAATTTGCTCCAATATACCTTCTGCTCCTCTCTCTCTTTCTTCTTCTTCTGGGATCCCAATGATTCTAATATTGTTTCATCTTATGGTATCACTTATCTCTTGAATTCTGCCCTTGTGATCCAGTAGTTATCTCTCTTTTTCTCAGCTTCTTTATTTTCCATCATTTGGTCTTCTATAGCACTGATTCTCTCTTCTGCCTCATTTATCCTAGCAGTTAGAGCCTCTATTTTTGATTGCACCTCATTAACAGCTTTTTTGATTTCGACTTGGTTAGATTTTAGTTCTTTTATTTCTCCAGAAAGGGATTCCCTAGTATCTTCCATGCTTTTTTCAAGCCCAGCTAGTATCTTTATAATCATCATTCTGAACTCTAGTTCCAACATCTTATTAATGTCCATATTGATTAGGTCCCTGACAGTCAGTACTGCCTCTTGTTCTTTTTTTTGAGGTGAGTTTTTCCATCTTGTCATTTTGTCCAGACAAGAATAGATGAATGAGAGAACAAAATGCTAACAGGGTAACAACAACCCCAGAAAAGTATACACTAAACAAATCAGAAGAGACCTGAAACCGGGGTGGGGTACGGGGGAGAGGGAAAGAAAAAAAAAAAGAATATGATCAAATATGATCAGGCTAGTGAATAGATCAGTGCCACACACTAGATTTTGTGCATATTTTGGTCTGTTAGAAGAAACTGCCTCCCAAAATTTTAAAGAAAGAAAAACATATATGTACAAAAATGAGGGTTGATGTGATGAAGAGATGGAATATGACTGTAAAGATGAAAATTATAAAAGATTTTATAAAAGGAATTGATAAGATAAGAAGTTGGTTGAAAAAAGAATGAAGAGAAATTTAAAAAGAAAAAAATAAAAAAGGAGAGAATGTGGTCAGGCAGGAGACTAGAACAAAGCCTTACACTAGAGATTTAGAGTATATTTTGGTCTGTTAGAAGAAACTGTATCCCAAAATTTTAAAGAGAGAACAACTTATATATGTACAAAAAATAAGGTTAACTACAATGAAGGGATAGAATATGACTCTAAAAATGAAAAATAAAAAAGATTAAAAAAAAGGGATTGATAAGATGTTGGTTGAAAAAGGGAAAAAGAAAAATTAAAAAAATAGAAAAAGAAAAAAATAAAGAAAAATTTAAAAATTCACTTTGAGAGACTAAAGAATCACGGGGGGATAAAACGCCATGAATTCTATGTGCGGTGGTCCCCTAGCGCTGGAATTCTGCGGTTCTTATTGATCGGTAAACTTGGTCTTGGCTGGCCTGGTCTTGCTGATCTTCTGGGGGAGGGGCCTGTTGCCGTGGTTCCCAAATGTCTTTGCTGGAGGTGGAATTGCCCTGCCCTTGTCGGTCGGGGCTAAGCAATCTGCTCAGGGTTTGCTCTCGGGAGCTTTTGTTCCCTGCAAGCTTTCCGTACAGCTTTGGAGGACGAGAGTGAAAATGGCGGCCTCCCAATCTCCGCCCCGGAGGAGCCAAGAGCTCGGGGCCCCACTCCTCAGTGAGCCCCCAGAGAAAAGCAGTCAGTCACTCCCGTCTCCCTGGTCTCTGGCCGCACTCCGTGCTCACCCGGCCTGCAACCGAGCATTTCTGTCTCTGGCTCCCAACTCGGTGTGGAGTCTCCAAACCCAGCAGATCCCTGCAGTGCACTCCCGTGCTGCTCCTCCTGGGGGAGGAAGGGGAGTCTCCCCGGATCTGCCGCTTGTTGGGTCCCTGCTGGAGGAGCAGTGGTCCAACTGAGCCACACATCATGGTTTATGGCAACTGTGAGCTGAGAGCCCGTGCCTCGGCTCCGTCTCTGCAGCCGGCTTCCCCACTCTGATACCTGGGAGCTCTGCTGCACTCAGGCACCCCCGGTCTTTCTGTGACCCCGAGGATCCTGAGACCACACTGTCCCAGCGAGGGTTCCACCCCCCGCTTAGCCACTGGAGCGACGTCCCTCAGTGGAGTCAACTTCTAAAAGTTCCGATTTTGTGCTCTGCGGCTCTATCACTTGCCAGGAGTCGCCGTAGGAGGTCCCCCCGCCGTCTATCCTCCCGAATATCACCTCGGATTCACTTCTCTGCACGTCCTACCTTCCAGAAAGTGGTCGCTTTTCTGTTCAGAGAGTTGCTGCTATTCTTTTCTTCGATCTCCTGTTGAGTTCATAGGTGTTCAAAATGGTTTGATCCCTAGCCAGCTGAATTCCTGGGACCAGATGAAATTTAGGTCTCCTACTCCTCCGCCATCTTGCTCCTCAAAACAGCTGGGTTTCAAACCAAGGTTGATTTTGTTCCAAGGATTAAGCTCTTATTCAACATGTTAAGACACATGAATACAGTATTTCATTGAATTCTTATGACATTGTGGTGTGACAAACACAATTATCTCCGCCATTTTTACATCATGTCACTATCAAAATTCATATTACAATTCAGATGGTATTGCATTAACAAGGATAGCACATGTTCCCCAAAATAGCTTGGAAATACATAATAAAATTGATATTCTTGTTCAACAGGATTTTTAAAAAGATATTTTACCATATTTTCATTACCTTTAAAATCAAGGTGAAGATACAAAACTAAAGTTGGATTTGGGCTGTTTAGAAAGGCTCATAGCTATCATCCTTGCTGGCTAAGTCAAGGGAACTTGTACTTTGAGATTTTAGGCTTCTTCTCACTATGGGAGCTGAGGGCAGGCTGTCCCCGAGTATGCTACAAGAACATACTATTTTGAATTGAAGCCACTTGGGAAACAGCCAGTGCAAGGACACTCAAGAAAGTATGTTGGCTTAGTTATCAATATTGAATTTTATTTATTGTTCTACCTACTGGTATACAGGCATGACAGAGTGACATTGAGTCACTTGGTGAGAGAAGTGTTTTCTTTTTCCCGCATCTTTTAATAATTCTGATTGTATCAAGGAGAAAGTCAATCATGTTCATTTAAATCATCTCCTATCCAAAATCATCTTGTGTATTTCTGGTAGCATGGGTTTCACATTTTTGGAAATGCCACCAGTATTTCTCCATGGGAACTAAAGAATGAAGGCTAGAACACAATTTGATACGTTATCTCGTTATTTAAAATAGTTGCAAAAATCCCAGACTGTTGAGGTTGGGTTAATGAACAGCAAATATAACCAGTGGTGAATTCTCTGAAAAACATTTCATATTGTTTCCACAATTTGGAAATTCTGGATTCCTTTTCTTTGACTCAATAACTTTTCATTTTCTAAAGAAAAAGGCCATTTTCTAGAGAAAATGAAGCCAAGGTCAGATACATGTAAAATAAGTCCAATAAGGCTATTTTCTGTATTAGGAAATCAAAAACTTGGTGATTTTAGTGTCTGAATTCCTTCAAATGTTCAGCTTAAAACTCCTACTTTCTGAAACAAATTAATTGATATTAATGCATCCTTAGGAGGATGAATGTAATTCTCAATAGAAGCAAACTTCGCATTAAAATTTCTCCAAGGAAAAAGGTTGTTTAAGTTTTACAAGCAAAAGAAAGGAAAAGGAAGTGTTGAATTCTCTGGAAAAGGTTGTATGTAGATCCCCAAAGCCACTTTTGTGTCATTGTGGTCGTGAAAACTACATTGGAATTGTATTGTAAGTAAAAACATTCCTAAAATAATACTTTCCAGAAAAGTTACTCAGAAGCCAACTTCCTTTGACCCCAGCGCTATTTGAATACTACTTCACTAATCATGGAGAAAGGGTCTCACCCTTCTCCTGAAGTGCAGCCGGCTTCCTTTCCTCCCTCAGGATTTTACTCTGGGTTGAGGAGGAAGGTTCAAATTATAAATATTTGCACACTGAGGGTGTATGGACACAGCATGAGCAAGGCTTCCAGTGGGGCCAGGCATGAACATGAACTGGAAGTGTAATTTGTCCCCAGGACTCCAGCTTTTGGAGCTTCCAGCCTTCAGTGTCGCTTGCTGTGTTTCACTCTGATGGCCAAGGGCACATTCTCTGTTAAGAGTCTGAACAGAATCTGAGATTCACTGATATTAGAGGATGGGTCTTGGGTTAGGTGGGGAGTGCATCTCAACCAGGGAAACTGTTCTATGGAAACTTGAAGTTTTTTTTCTGATAATGTTCTAGAAACAATGCTGCGTGTTGTACAAAGAGCACAGCCTCCCATCTTCCCCAGCCATTCTGCTTGTATTGGGTTACACTGATTCTCATTATATCACTTGGAGGATTGTTGAGGTGGGTTGTGTTTGATCGTCAGAACAGGTCTGGTGGGTGGCACCAAGGATGGTGAATACTCAAAGCACACGTCCTCACCCCCCAACACACACACACACACACACACACACACACACACGTGCACATGTGTGCCCTTAGTAGAGAGAGGAACCAAATAAGCAGGTTGTGGGTCTCTGCCCCCTGTGGTCCTGGCTGAGACCTCCTCCCAAAATTGAACAGAACTGTGTTCAAATCCAGGATTTCAGGATGTTTTGTGTAGAACATCCCATAATCCTGACTGTACTAAGTGGATTCCAGAAGTCCAGGACCCCTTTGGCTTAGAGCAAATACCCCATCTTCTGAGGAAAACCATTTCCCCCCTTGTTAATAAAAAAAAAAAAACTAAGTTATTAGTTTACTCCTATTTGTGTTCTCTGTTTAAAAAAAAGGGGGGGGGAATTCCTGAGAGCCTTCATTCACTTTCCTTCTCTCCATCCTTCCAACCCCATCCCTTCTGAGAAATACTTGGAAACGTTCTGATTTACTTCGGAAGCAGTCCCAGAATCAAGCAGCCTAGTGCCTCAGAGGTCCGTGCTGAGTGAGAGGAAGCTCCCATCTCTTGTGTTTGCTCTTGGCTTTTTAACAAATTCTCATCAGTGTGAGTGACTTCAGCGTGTCTCTTCACTGGGCACAGACAGACAGTATTCAAGGACACCAGCTGGGAACACGTGTACATATAAGAGCTCAGCTGTGAGCACATGCCCAGGAGAAAGCCAAGCAAAGAAACAAGCCCTCATCTAAGACTAGACAGTGCTTCCGGAGTTCTCCATTGTGATCTGTGTGCTAAATCACATCTTCATTTCTGTTGCCTTTCACTTTCCAACTCTGCTCTTGCTGCAAGCTCCTGAAGAGAACTGTTACCCTTAGCATAGGTGTTCTTTCTCTCTCTCTCTGACCCCAGCTTCCCCTCTTGGAATTTTCTCTGCTTCTCTGCAGGAGGGTTCTGCAGATACCAGTTAGTAAATCCTTGGCACTAAATAGTGTGTCCTCAAACCAAGCAGCAGCAGTGACCTCAGCCCAGCAGCCAGCAGATAAAAGCTGCCCTCGGTTTCTGAGAAACTTCTCAAGTTCTTTTGGCAGCCCCCGGCTTCTCCGGAATCGCTGCTAAGCCAACAGGCAGCTGGACTGTCTCTAGACACTCACATGTAAACCCGCGAGCAGTTAAAAGCCCCAGCTAGTAGGGCAGCCTGGCCAAGGTCAAGGGTCAGCGGCAGCTATAAGAAGCTGCAGCTGGTTACCACCTGGGCGGCGCAGCGCGGACCCTGGCTTCCCGCGCGCTCCCTCAGGTCCGCCGAGGGCGCCCTGCGGACCTCTGCAGAGCTGGGGATTGGGCTGTGGGATTCTGAGCGGCCCCAGACCCGGGGAAGTTCGGGAAGCTCGGTGAGTGTGAGGTGCGGGGGGCCTGAGGCCCCAGGTGGGCAAGGAAAGCGCAGAGGGCAGATAATGCCGGTATGAATGAGGTTATTCCCCTCTGGTGATTTTGCACCTGTGGGATGTCCTAAAATCCCAGACTCTAAGGAATCTTGCAAATTGTTGAGACTAGGTTCTTAAAGGCTAGACTTTTAGAATTGGAAAGGACCTTAGAGCGGTGCTATTTGAAGTGTGGTGCAAGGACCTCCAGCATCCCCATCCCCTGGGGCCTTGTTAGAAATGCAAATTCTTGGACTCCAAGCCAGACCTGCCGAACCAGAATCTCTAGGTATGGGGACCAGGAATGTATGTTTTCACAAGCCCTCCAGGAGAATCTGCTGAAGCTAACATTTGCTTACCCCTGACTTTAAGGTCATTTAGTTTAAGACTTGCACCCCTCACTCCATGTAGGAACTTCCAAGTGAACAGGAAGGGCTGCATAGATAATAAGCCATGAGGCATTAGATGCTGGGAAATATTCAGATATAACAAGAACTTTGAAACACTCATGGCGTGTGGGAATTGCTGTTCAGTGTCAAACTGTGAACTGTGATCTTTGATTTCCTCCAAAGAGCACTCAGGGCTTTAAGGAATTTTACCGTGTCTCTACTATGTGCAAGGCTCCAAGCAAGGTTCTTTCGAAGTGAAGGAGGGAGTTGTGTACTTTTAAAATCTCCAGACTGGTGGAGTAGTTTTCCTTTAACCAGGATCTTTGTAATTTGGTGTAGTGCTTCATACCCTCACATTTATTTCGGGTTTTGGTATTTAAGTACTCCTTCTGAGGTTAATTTTTGATACTGTTTTTAACCCAGAATGCCAGATTAGATATTTTGAAAGAGATTTACTTTGTGAGTTCTGAACAAAAATCCTTAATAAAAACTCTAAAAATCCTTAAAGACATATTTTTTGATGTTTGTATTGAAGTCTACTTGATAAATTTTACAAGTAGAACATATAGGGATCCTGAGATTTCTTATGAATCAAAGTGAGAAAGACAATTTGTCATCTTCATTGATGAATCCGGTACCAGCGCTAGCTACCTCATACAAACTCTGAGAAGAAATCAGTTGCTATGGGAAAGCCCTTTGGAAATGATTATGGATGCCATAGGGACCCAAATTATGCTGTTCCCTGATGTCCAAGGTTCTGAACCATTCCTGCAGATTCCTTCATCCCTGCTGAGAACCTCGCCCATGACATATTTGATGATGAAAGTTGTATGAATGGTTTGCTGTTAGTTGTGGTTTTTATTCTCCTTTGGTGGCTTAACTTAAATATTAAGTCTAAATCTACTACTGAGTCATTCTGAGACTCTGGAGCAAATGTCTGTGGATGTTTCTCAGTTTTCCCCTCTGGTCAATGGGTGGATGCAGGATGTATGCTTTTGATGTGGTACTTGCCAGCATTATTCCAAAGTATCTCCCCAGAGTTTCCTACCTGCTATATGGTTACAATATTGAATCTTTATTAATATGTTAAGTAGACAAAATACTTAATACAATGATCATGGTTAATTATGTATGCATGTTTTAAGTTAAAACATTTGAGAGGCTTGCTCACAGATGTCAAAGGCTAACTTCTGTTTTGAAAACAACTTTAGAAATGTCAGTTAAAATTACAAGTTATTGCTAAGAATGTCATGTGCCTGTGAAAATAAAGCTTGCCACTGTAAATATTCCTCATCCTGAATCATAGCTGCACACAGAGCTAGATCATAAGAATTCAAAGGGCATATATACTCAGCATCCTTTGATAATGGACTTTTTTGGTCATATTTTATGTTGTTATTTCCCTCCTTCAAGTTCAAATAACCTTCTAAAAGAAAATAATTTTTAACCCCGGGACATTTATCCAGAACCCTCTAGCTCTGACAGTGGGGGACAGGAATTTACTTGAGATGTGTACTTTTCATGGCATTGGAGTTTGCTTTGAGGATGCCTCTGTCAGTCTCCTAGGATCTCAAATCCAGGTCCTCTCTGAGCAGGTACAGAGGAGAAGGTGATGGACACTGGGCAAAGTTGGGACCTAGGATACAAAGGAGATTCATGCTTACCTTATGAGGAAGGAGAAGCCAGTGGGGCATTGGCAGTTGCTCTGTGGTCCTGCCCTGGATTCTTCTGACCTGCTTGAATTCTAATCCTTCAAGCTATGTTTTGGGGTCATACTGTAATTCAAGACTTGGTCTCTGAAAAGCCACTGTAAAATTCTACTTTCTTTGATGGACAGGAGTGATACTTTGAGACTTCCCCCTTAGCCTGGTTGGAAGATAATAAAGGATATGAAGAGACCAGAATAGATAAGGACAGTGTAGTGCAGTGGAAGGAACATTATCTTTGCAGTCAGAGAGACTGAAAGTTTTGGGGCAAGCTGTACTACCTCTCTGAGCCTGTTTCTTTATTAGTAGTGAGGGTATAATCATCATGCAAAAAGACCTACTCTTCTACCGGTTCATCCACCTTCAGTATTTATTTCATTGGCTAGCATTAGCTGCAATGGAGGTTTGGAAATGTGTTTTTATAGCTGAGCACCTTGCCCTATCCATCAGTATAGGAGTTCTGTTGATAAAGAGGGAATACTGGGTAATGAATAGGCAACTAGGAGTTTCTGAAAAATGAATGCAGGACAAGAATGGTTCTTTGGAGATAGTAAAGTGACAGTGGTTGTGGTGGATAGTGGTGTGTACATGTGTGTGCATTGGAGAATAGAAGGTGGTAGAGAAGATGTGATAATAAGTTTCTAGGCAACTAGATGGCTTGAAGATGTTCAAGTTAAGCAGAGAGGCCCCTGAACTAGAAGTGCTCTGGGTGTGAAATTGTGCTAATAATGGTATCTCTATTGAGGTCTTGAAGCAGTTTACATAAATGGCTCTATTTAAATCTCACAGTAATCCTGAGAGGTCAAAAAATAGATGTGTTTATTACCACTTCATTGATAGAAAAGTTGAGGCTTAGAATTAAACCCTTGTGTATGAGCACATGCTCAGCACAGAGCTACTCTAGACCTTAGCTTTTCTGGCACCCAGTTGACCTCCTTAATCAGGAAGGGTCAGGCTGTAGAAGAAATGAGAGAAGGAAGATAACTTGGCATACTTCATTTTTACCATTGCAATAAGGTAAGAAAAAGTTGGGAAAGAAGGAGATAACATAATGAAATTTTGTAATTTCATAATTAAAGATGATTTAATGATCTAAAAGCCTATATACCTGGGTTCAAATCAGCATTTAATCACTTACTAGCTGTGTAAACTTGGGTAAGACACGTAACAACACTATTTTTTTCTGTCTTATGAGGTAATAGTAGTACTCGCCTCATAGAGATGTTGTAAAGATAAAGAACAAGAAATAGTGACTGGTACATAATAAGAAATACATGCATGCTGCAAGTGCTTGCTGTTTCACATAGACCATAGCTAAGAGAAAAACTGGAAATCAATTGAGTTAATTGAGATAACTGACTACAAGATAAATTTAGGAAAGAAACCAATAGTTTTTCTATAAAGTAGTAACAAGCAGCTAAGAGTATAATGAGAGGGAAATGTCTATTCTCAGTAACAATAAACTACAGAATAGCCGAGAACTATCAATGTGAAATGTGTAGGACTAAATCCTGTGGATCCCTGCTGCCTGAACTTTACCTTTCACCCTCGCTGAAACACACATTCAAAGAAATGCACAGAAAACCTAAAGCATCAGTATGGGTTTTATGCAAAAATACTTCCAAGAAAAAAGGAAGCATTTGTTATATGCAACACAAAGATGAAGAATTGTTCCAGGAAACAGAGGAAAATTACTCTAAACTCTAAGGCATTAGAGAACACAGGTTTTCTAAAGCAAGGGCTCAGAGAAATGCAAGAGGTAATGCAAAAAAGACAAAGCCAAGGAAAGCACAGAAAGGACATAAAACCAAAACCCAAATTGGAAGGCATGGGTCAACCTGCTGGAAAATTAGGTTTTGACTTGGAGGACAACTTTTGGAAAAAATCTCATAGATTGCAGAGGGCAAGGACAAAGAGAAAAATGGTTAGAATAATAGTGATATAAAATGAGGGGCGCCTGGATGGCTCAGTCGTTAAACATCTGCTTTCAGCTCAGGTCATGATCCCAGGGTCCTGGGATCCAGCCCTGCATCAGGCTCCCTGCTCAGCAGGAAGCCTGCTTCTCCCTCTCCCACTCTCCCTGCTTGTGTTCCCTCTCTCGCTGTCTCTGTCTCTGTCAAACAAATAAATAAAATCTTTAAAAAAATAGTGATATAAAATGAGAGAAATAGCATCAGACTATGTGGATTTTCTGACCAAAAAAAGAGGATAAAAGGAACTGAAAATAAATATAAAACATATTGCATGTCTGTGATCTCAAATTATCATTAATGTCAAGATGTACCTTTGATTTAAAAATAGTTTGGGGGCAAATAAAAAAGAGCAATAAAACTGTATATTAAATAGATGTGTCACAAACTATTTCTCATTTGAGAAAGATTAATTAGATGAAAACTTTTCCAAAGTAAAAGAACATCTGCATTAGCAGGTCAAAAGTTTCATCATATTCTGAGAAAACAAAAAACCCCAACCCCAAATAAGATTAGCATGGTGTTATTTAAGGAAAAAGAATAAAATATTCAAGCAGAAAAATAAAAAAATAAATTAGACTGGCCATCTAAATGATCTTAGCAACATCAGATTTCAGAAGACAATGACTCAGGGGTGCCTGGGTGACTCAGTCATTGGGCGTCTGCCTTAGGCTCAGGTCATGATCCCAGGGCCCTGGAATTGAGCCCCACATCGGGCTCCCTGCTTGGTGGGAAGCCTGCTTCTCCCATTCCCGCTCCCCCTCCTTGTGTTCCCTCTCTCGCTATGTCTCTATCTGTCAAATAAATAAATAAAATCTTTGAAAAAAAGAAGACAATGACTCAGTGATGAGAGCTTAGAGGGAAAATGGCAGGAATGAGACCAGGGAATTCTATAGTCACATTTAGTAGATGGCTTGTGCTATATTTTCATTAAACACCACTGATTTAGATTGCTGTGGATGGCAAGTGGGAAGGTATCAGAAAGACATTCTTCAAGTTATACCAGATGTCAGGACTTATAACCTAATCCTTGTTACTCAGGTGTTTTCTGAGGACCTGCATCCTCTAGGAGCTTGTTAAAAATGCAGAATCTCAAGCCCCACTCCAGAGCTACTGAATCAGAGCCTGCATTTTAACAAGATGCCCAGGTAATTCTTGTACACATTAAAGCTTGAGAAACACTGTCTTCCTTAGCCACTTCCTAAAAGTTGTCTAGCCCAGTGCTTTGTAACTGGTGTGTGTCGTAAGGATTGTGGATCTGCTGAGACATTGATCTCCTTAGCCTGTGGGGTAGAAGACCTTGGGCTGAGGACCTAAAGAATAATGTCATTTCCTTTGTATATCATGATCTATGGCTTTGCTGTCCAGTATGGTAACCACTCATCATATGTGACTATTGGGTGCTTGAAATGTGAGTAATCTGAGTTGAGTTATGCTATAGGAGTAAAATACATACCAGATTTTGAGGATTTAAAATGAAAAAAGAATGTAAAATGTTGTGTTAATAATTATTATATCGATTACACATTGAAATTACAGTATTTGAGGTATACTGAGTTAAGTAAAATACATTATTTAATTAATTTCATGTATTTCTTTGCTACTGTGGTTGCTAAGATATTTAAAATTGCATATGTGGCTTGGGGCGCCTGGGTGGCTCAGTCGTTAAGCGGCTGCCTTCTGCTCAGGTCATGATCCCAGGGTCCTGGGATCGAGCCCTGCATTGGGCTTCCTGCTCAGCGGGAAACCTGCTTCTCATCCCACTCGCCCTGCTTGTGTTCCCTCTCTCGTTATGTCTCTATCTGTCAAATAAATAAAATCTTTAAAAAAAAAACAAATTACATATGTGGCTTGCATTCTGTTTCTGTTAGACAGTGCTGACCTGGTTGCTTTAGGTGGCAAAAAGAAAAATCAAAATAAAGAATCCAAGAATGGATATGGACTTTACCTAAGTAAAGGAATAAACCTAAGGTTTATTCCCTAACCAAAGAGGTAAAGGATCTGTACTCTAAAAACTACAGAACACTTATGAAAGAAATTGAGGAAGACACAAAGAAATGGAAAAATGTTCCATGCTCATGGATTGGAAGAACAAATATTGTCACAATGTCTAGGCTACCCAGAACAATCTATACATTCAATGCAATTCCTATCAAAATGCATCGACATTTTTCACAGAGCTGGAACAAATAAGTCCTAAAATTTGTATGGAACCAGAAAAGACCCCAAATAGCCAGAGGAATGTTGAAAAAGAAAAGAAAAACTAGAGGCATCACAATTCCAGACTTCAAGCTCTATTACAAAGCTGTCATCATCAAGACAGTATGGTACTGGCACAAAAACAGACACATAGATCAATGGAACAGAATAGAGAACCCAGAAATGGACCCTCAACTCTATGGTCAACTAATCTTCAACAAAACAGGAAAGAAGGTCCAATGGGAAAAAGACAGTCTCTTCAACAAGTGGTGTTGGGAAAATTGGACATCCACATGCAGAAGAATGAAGCTGGACCATTTCCTTACACCACACACAAAAATAGACTTAAAATGTATGAAAAACCTAAATGTGAGACAGGAATCCATCAAAATCCTAGAGAAGAACACAGGCAGCAACCTCTTCGACCTCAGCTGCAGCAACTTCTTGCTAGACACGTCTCCAAAGGCAAGGGAAACAAAGCAAAAATGAACTATTGGGACTTCATCAAGATAAAAAGCTTTTTCCACAGCAAAGGAAACAGTCAACAAAACTAAAAGGCAACCTACAGAATGGGAGAAGATATTTGCAAATGACATATCAGATAAAGGGCTAGTATCCAAAATCTATAAAGAACTTATCAAACTCAACACCCAAAAAACAAATACTCCAGTCAAGAAATGGTCAGAAGACATGAACAAACATTTCTCCAAAGAAGACATACAGATGGCTTATAGATGTATGAAAAGATGCTCCACATCACTTGGCATCAGGGAAATACAAATCAAAACCACAATGAGATACTACCTCACACCAGTCAGAATGGCTAAAATTAACAAGTCAGGAAACGACAGATGTTGGTGAGGATGCGGAGAAAGGGGAACCCTCCTACACTGTTGGTAGGAATGCAAGCTGGTGCAGCCACTCTGGAAAGCAGTATGGAGGTTCCTCAAGAAGTTAAAAATAGAGCTACCCTACCACCCAGCAATTGCAGTACTATGTATTTACACCAAAGTTACAAATGTAATGATTTGAAGGGGCACATGCACCCCAATGTTTATAGCAGCAATGTCCACATTAGCCAAACTGTGGAAAGAGCCCAGATGTCCATGGACAGATGAATAGATAAAGAAGATGTAGTATATATATACAATGGAATGTTACTCAGCCATTGGAAAGGATGAAATCTTACCATTTACATCAACATGGGTGGAATTGGAGGGCATTATGCTGATTGAAATGAGTCCATCAGAGAAAGACAAGTATCATATGATCTCATCGATATGAGGAATTTGAGAAACAAGACAGAGGATCATAGGGGAAGAGAGGAAACAACGAAACAAGATAAAACCAAAGAAGGAGACAAACCATAAGAGACTCTTAATCATAGGAAACAAACTGAGGGTTGCTAGAGGGGAGGTGGGTGGGAGGATGTGGTTAAGTGGGTGATGGGCATTAAGGAGGGCATGTGATGTGATGAGCACTGGGTGTTATAGAAGACGGATGAATCACTGAACACTGCATTTGAAACTAATAATGTACTATAAAGTTGACTAATTGGATTTAAAAAAAAAGAATGGATATGGACTTATAGGGCACATTAATTCTATTTAAACTTAGAAATAAAATTGAAATAGTTGTGGTATTGTGATCACAGAGCAAGAATTATGTTCTTAAAAATAAAAAGCTGCAGTATAAAAACCCTAAAGTTTAAAAGATAATTTCATGATAACAGATCGGGAGACTTCTCTTGCCCCTATAAAATTCAATCAAAAAATGAAAGAAGAGGGGTGCCTGGGTGGCTCAGTCGTTAAGCCGCCGCCTTTGGCTCGGGTCATGATCCCAGGGTACTGGGCTCGAGTCCCACATCGGGCTCCCTGCTTAGCGGGAAGCCTGCTTCTCCCTCTCCCACTCCCCCTGCTTGTGTTCCCTCTCTTGCTGTGTCTCTCTCTGTCAAATAAATAAATGAAATCTTTAAAAAAAAAAAAAGAAAGAAAAAGTTCTGTAAATAAATTGACTAAGTGGAGTTTGTTCTAGAAAAGCAAAAATAGTTAAATATTAAGAGCTGTAATAAATTATTCACTAATATTTTGTTAATAAGTTCAGTAGGTAATACGTAGTACATGCTGAAAAAGTCTTTGGTAAAATTTAGCAGCCATTCTTGATCTCCTTAAATCTTAGGTTAAGATAAGAAAAAAAAGGGATATTTTCTTATTTCTATGATTAGAAATATATATTATAAATTTCTATGATTAGAAATATACATTATAAATATATATTATAAATAACAAAATATTTACTGTCAGCATATCACACTTAATGGTGAAAAACTTGAAATATTACCATTAAGTTAGGAACATTAACACCATTATTTAACATTGTTGTTGAAATTCCAGTAAATGTAATAGTTTAAGAGACTAATATATGTACATTTAAAAAGAAGGGGCCAATGTATCATCATTTGTATTTAAAAGAAGAGTATACTAGGATAATCTGAGTTAGCAGGAAGGTTCAGTAAAGTAGCCGGTACAAATAATAATTTAGTGAGGTGAGTAAAAGAAAAGATTCCATCTATAAAGCAATGAAAGTAAAAAAAAAAAAAAAAAAAAAACCAGCACTGTGTAGATTCATAAATTTTAAGAGTGTATCCAGATCAACGCAAGACAAACACTCATGAGGGGAAATGGGTAAAGATCTTAAGTATACAGTTCATAAGAGAAATGTAATTACCAGTCTCACTAATAATCTTGCAAATTCAAAGAGCCATGTGGTAATATGGAGTTTCCTCCCTCTGATCAGGATTCCAAAACTTAAAAATTGTATGGTGAGAATGTGGAGAAATAAAGACTCCCATATGTTCCTGTGGGAAAACACGATTTGGCATAACATTTTTGTTACAATTGTCTAATATTGATTATAATTTTAGATATGCATTTCCTTTGACCCAGAATTTCCACTCCTAGTAAATGATCCTATAGAAATACTTCCTTCACTGTGCAATGCTGTTTATTGTGACATTGTTTGGAATTGTGAAAAAATTGGGAACAATCTATAGAGAATTGGTTAAATAAAGTAGGCTGCATCAATATAATGGAGTACTATGCAACTATTAGGAAGAATAAGGTAAATACAAAACTGATATTAAGAATATTTAATGACTAGGCATTGAACGATCAGAATAGGTGTTGGTTTCAACCAGTATGACCATACTGGTCTGTAACAATTATTGAGGATTCTCAAATAGTTAAATAAATAAGGAAATAGATTAACAGATAATATGAGTGTTAATAAAATTTAAATTAGGAGGTGCATTTAGGAGGAATATTTGAGCCAACAGTTGTTTTTAAAATTAAAAAATATATATGTACCAGGAAGAATAATAGAGATTGTATCATAATACTAAACTTGTATAATTGTTTAGTGTAGAGTTGGCAACCTGCCACCAAGTTGAGTTTTACTGAAACACAGCCGCACAAGGCCAACTTATCCACTACGCACAGAAGGCACCGTGTCTAGGGACCCCAGTACTTTTAGGGCCTCATGAAATGCTTTAATTTCTTTAACAATCAATCAGAAGGAAAAAATTAAACTTTTAGGGTCAAAAATATTTAAATTTTTTCTTAACATAAGGGCCCACAAAAGTCTGTTAAGTTTTGCCCACGACAGAAAAAAGAACATTTTTAAGTATCAAAAGTTATATCAAAAATAATTTTTAATTAACTTGATTCTGATGGGAACCTCATAAGGCAAAATTTCAGCGGCGGGACCCACCGCTGTCCTAATGGAGCTCTGCTGACACGCTCATTTGTTTCCATGGATTGTCTGTGTTTGCTTTTGCAAGGGTAGAATTGAGTATTTGTACTGGAGTCAAAGCCCAAAATATTTACTGTCTGGCTCTTTACAGGGAAAGTTTGCTGACTCTTGGCTTAGTGTGTTAGCACTCACGATATAAAAACAGATTATCTTTAGGACCTGGATTTTATCCTTACTTATTACTGCCACCTACACCATCAATCTTTCAAGACAAAAAATTCTGTTTTTGAATTCCTCACATTCCTTCAGCCTTTATTAAAGGGGGGGGGGGAATGCCCTTTATGTCAGCTCAAAATCTTAAGAGAAGGAAAATCGCCAAGTAGTCAATATTTATATTAAATTATCTTCATCCCATACACCATAAAGAATATAAAAAGAATGGGAAAGGGCGCCTGGGTGGCTCAGATGGTTAAGCGTCTGCCTTCTGCTCAGGTCATGATCTCAGGGTCCTGGGATTGAGTGCCGCATCAGGCTCCCTGCTCCTTGGGAGCCTGCTTCTCCCTCTGCCTCTCTCTCTCTCTGTCTCTCATGAATAAATAAATAAAATCTTTAAAAGAAAAAAAAAAAGAATGGGAAAATGAGCAGTGTTAAGGAAAAAAATGTATCTCCACATAACATGCTCTTTCTGAATGTCATCTGCAAGCGAGTATTTGCTTCGTGTGGCATGAATGCAACACAGTGGCCTCAGGAATAATCCAGCAGATGACCGTGCTGAGAATATTGTTCCTGAACTGTAGTGCCAATGGCTTATAATTCCGCTTCTACAGTTTTAAGAAAATAATACTAGTTTACAAGTTTGGCATAAAATTTCAGATTTATTTTTGGATCTCTCAGGTTTATACTATGATGCGGCCTCAGTTTTGACTATATATTAATGTTAAGAGTCAAGTTTGCTTTTGGTTAGCATGCATTATGATTCATTTATGAGTAGGAAAGCTTCTCAAACAATAATATGCAAACTGGTGTGAGTTTGATCTGTAAGGAATGGGAATATGTATCGGTACAGCAAGGTGGAGGTGTCTTAGAAGTAGTCCATGCAACTTGGAAGGAATAGAGTGTTACTGACATTGATTAGAATTTCCAGCTCATGGGGTTAATAAAATGCAGGTCAAGTTGGTTTTATTACTGTCTTAGTCACCCAGAGTCTATAGTTTACATTATGGTTCACTCTATAATGACCTATATCCACCATTATAGTATCACACAGAGTAGTTTCACGGCCCTAAAAATCCTCCATGCTCTGCCTATTCATGCCTCCTTTCCCCACTCCTGGCAACTGCTGATCTTTTTACTGTCTCCATAGTTTTGCCTTTTCCTGATGTTTCTACGGTTGGGGTCATAGAGTATGTAGTCTTTCAGACAGGCTTCATTCACTTAGCAATATTCATCGAAGCTTCCTCTGTGTCTTTTCATGGCTTCATAGCTCATTTCTTTTGAGCTCTGAATACTGTTAGTGTCCAGATGTCCCACAGTGTATTTATCCATTCCACTTGGTGAAGGACATCTTGGTTACTTCCAAATCCACTTTCAGATAACACTGTGTCTCTCCATGGGTACTGCCAATACCTTATAATAACCAAGTATCCCTACTTCATCCCTCCTGTCTCTTGTATCATTGTTATCTTTCATTTCACTTATATATAAACTATAATCATCAATTATATTTTTATTTTTGAGGATATTATTATTATTTTGAACAATTATTATTTTGAACAATTATTTCTTAGGCTGTTTAAGAATAAGAATAAATGTATTTAGCTTTACTTATTCCTTCTCTAATGCTCTTATATTAACTACATTTTCTTAATTTCTGTATTCTTGAGGCTCTGGCATCTGGAATCTTGCTGACTAGGGAGGGACTGCCTCTCCCCATGGTTGACTAATTCCTAGAGATAAGGAAAGAATTTGCCTGCAAGCCTTTCTTTGATAGTAAACCAACCAAACCCGAGTCCATACCCGCACTTGACTACTCTTACTGGGCTCTTGAACTCTGGGGCATTATCCCCTTTTCTAATCATCCCAGGATTGTGCTAGACAACCAGGGACCACCCTGACAGCCCAGAGCCCACTGAGATTATTCAAACTATCCAATTCTAAATCCACCTGGCTTGTTGACTTGGCCTCACTCATTCCTTCCCAGGAAAACCACAATGCAAGCTCCCACTCACAGTTCCTTTCTCTTTCTCTGCCTGCTCCTCTTGCCTTAGTTCTTCCCTAGATGGCCTTTTGTCTTGTGCTTTGCCTCCTGTTACTAGGGGGCTGAAATAAATGCTTCTTCCTTCATGACAATCATTTTAGTGTCTGCATGTTTTACTATACCTGATTAAAATAAATCCTGGATACCATTAAAACTTGAATCTTTATGTAGATTCAAGTGTCTGGCCTCTATTATTTTCTTTCCCTGAAGAACTTCTTTTAACATTTCTTGCAAGACGAGTCTGCTGGTGATAAATTCTATCCATTTTTGTTTGAGAAAATGTGTATTTTCCCTTCACTCTTGAGGGATAATATCCCAAGATGCAGAATCCCAAGTTGGTGGTTTTTTCTCTTAATACATTGAATATTCCACTCCATACTCTTCTTGCATGGCTGGTTGCCGAGGAGATGTCAGATATAATAATTATCTTTGCTTCTTTATAGATAAGGTTTTTTTTTTTCTTTCTACTGACTTCTTTCAAGACTTTTGCTTTATCTTTGATTTTCTGTAGTTGGAGTATGCTATGCCTGGGTATAGTTTTTGTTGGTGCTGTTGTTTGTTTTTGTTTTGTTTTGGCATTTATCCTGCTTGTTAGCCTCTGTGCTTCCTGGATCTGTGATCTGGTGTCTACATTAATTTAAGGGAAATCCCAGTCATTATTGTTTCAAATATTTCTTCTATTCCTTTCTCTCTCTCTTCCCCTTCTTGTATTCCCACTACAAGTATGTTCTGTTTTTTGTAGTTGTCCCACTATAAGTATGTTCTACTTTTTGTAGATGTCCCAAGAACATCTAGGGATGTTCTTGCATATTCTGTTCCATTTTTTTTTCCCAGAATTTTTTCTTTGCTTTTCAGTTTTTGAAGTTTCTATTGACATATCCTCAAGCTCAGAGATTCTTTCCTTAGCCGTGTCCAGTCTACAAATAAGCCCACTAAAGGCATTTTCCATTTTGTAATGACGGGGTTTTGGAATATAGGTGAGGTTCGGTGGGGCGAGGTCCAGAGCCGACGACAAAGAAAGAATTTTTAAGGCATCTTTGGTGCAGAATGGTGGTTTATTAAAGCACGGGGACAGGATCTGTGGGCAGAAAGAGCTGCTGCCCTGGGGTCTTGAGGAGTGGTGATTATATACTTGGCAGTTGGGGGAAGTAAGAAAAAGGGAGGTTTCAAAAGAACTTTCATATGCTAAAGAGGACCGACCTACAAGATACCTACAAGATACCAGAGGTCTTTTGTTGTTGTTGTTGTTAGTCACCATACAATACATCATTAGTTTTTGGTGTAGTGATCCAGGATTCATTGTTTTTGTATAACACCCAGTGCTCCATGCAGTACATGCCCACCTTAGGTCTTACCATTGTCAAGTTAAGGTTGTTTTCCCCTCTAGCAAGGTATTAACATTTAGTTGGGAGATCCCTGGAAGAATGTCACACATGTCCCACCCAAGAGTGGGGGGTAGGGGGAGGTTACAGGGTCAGCTTATGCTTTGTCTTCAGCTTGCCTTCTGCTCGCTCATCAGTAACAGTGTTTTTGACCTCTTGTGTTTCTTCTTGATTCTTGACAGTTTCATGTCCTGCTTACATTTCGCATCTGTTCTTGCATGCTGTCTACTCTTTCCATTAGAGCCCTTTGCATATTATTCAGTTATTTTATATTCCTAGTCTGATAATGCCAATATCCCTGCTCTTTCTAAGTCTAGTTATGCTGCTTGATCTGTCACTTTAAACTGTTTTTGCCTTTTAGCTTGTACAATTTTTTGTTGAAAATTGGATATGACGTAGTGTGCAAGAGGGACTGCAATAAATAAGTGTTTAGTGATGTGGTAGTGAAGTGTGGATGGAAGGGAAGTGTTCCATATTTCTATGACTGGGTCTCGGTCTTTTAGTGAGCCTGTGCTCCTGGCCTGTGAACAGGTGCTTCTCAGGTTTTTCACCCCCCTTTGCTGGGACAGCATGGCTACAGGGGGCTGGAGCTAGGTATTTCCCTTCCAGGTTGATTAGGTTCTGGTAAAACCCCAGTAGATTAGACTCTGGTAAAATAGTGTCTCCTGAGGGCAGGTCTTGTTAAGAACAGAACTCTGGAATATTTCAAAATGGTTTCTCCCTCCCCACCCCCCACTGGCCCTCCTGCTGGAAGCACAGCGGTTTTTCTGGGATCCTCACTGGGAGAATGTGGCAGAGCTCCTGGAGGTAAAACTTACAAAAGTGTAGGCCTTCCCCTGGAGTTTTTAATGCTCCTATTTGTCCACATTGAGCCTCCAACAATTTGTCAATTATAGTTAAGTTTCCTGTACCCTGGCACTGTGGTTCCCATAGAGGTATCCAGAGAGATTTCTGCACATGGGATTCTGCTCTGATGAGTTGTGATTCTCTGTATCCACCTGTCTCTGCCTCTGATGGAGCCGTGGTTTACCCTCTTACTTCACTTATCTGATGGATCTAAGAAGAGTTGTTGATTTTCAGATGGTTCATATTTTTACTTGTGTTAGGACGTAGTAATGACTCTCAAGCTCCTTACATGCCAAACTGGAAACTGAAAGTCCTGGGATCCTTTTAAGAGAGAAACAGGATGCTGTTAATCACTATACTGAAACAACATAGTCTTTAATTTGGTATTATTCTAGAAAATGGCATCACGTATTTGTGGATTATTTCACCCAATTTTTTGTTTGCTTTACTTAGGAAAAAAAATTTTTAATTTAAGAATCAACTAAAAGTGTCCTCAACCCCACATCCTAAAAATAAATATATTTGACAATTAAAAAAAATTGGGATCACACTCCACACACTCAACTTTGCATTTATCCCCTAACCTACTGCATGCTTTTAATTAAATTTAGCAAGCATTTACTTGCTTTGCATTGTATTTGGAGAACCCAAAAGTAGACTAAAACATGATCCCTTCCCTCAAAACTTACACTAAAGATGGATCAACCAAACATGAACAAAGAAAGAAACAATACAGATAATAAAATACACACACGAGCTATTAAAAACTAGTGGTGTAGGCTGAATGTTTGGGGAAAATGGGAACATGGAAGGTAGATGCAGCCACAGTAGTCAGGGGACAGGCCAGGCGGTCTTGAAGTCTAGCTGTGATTTTAAGATGTCTATAAGACAAGGGCTATTCAGGCTTGGGACAGAGGAAGAAACAGTGTGGGTACCATGGAGTTTGGTCAGCTCCAGAGGGATTGGGAATTTGAGAGCTCTCTAGACACTCTGGTTCTGCAAAGTTGCAAGAAGGAACCATTCTAGAGGCCCCAATCCTGAATTTTCCGGTGGGTCGGGTATCTAAGCATATTCAAAGGTTGTCAAGTGCATGTTGGTCCAGATTCTTTTGCCTGTGAACTATCAAACGAGCTCAAGCACAAAATGGGATTTATTGGCTAAAATACCTAAGGATGAGCCAAGGACATGTCAGGCTGATCAAAGTGTTCAGTTGATGTCATCACAAACATGTCTCTCTTGATCTTGCGGTTCTCCTTCATGGTGGCAAGATGTCCCCAGCAGCTCTAGGCTTATATTCTACCAGTTTAGCATCTTGCAGCAAGAGAGTTTCTTCCTCCCAGTAGATCTAGCAAAAGCCCATGTATTGGCTGATGCTTATTGGTGTTGATGGTCTAGGTCAGGTGCTCATCCTTGGATCAATCACAGTGATTAGAACAGTGCTGGCTTAAGTCAGGTGTTCTTTCCTGGAATAAGGGCAAGATAATGATTACAGCAACTACATGGATTGAAAGTAGGGAACATAGTTTCTCAGAAGAAGTTGTGAATGTTGGGACACCAAATAGATGTCTACTGCAAGATGCTATATATATGTGATCTCATATAAACATCTCAACAACACAATGCTACAACCATTATTGATCACAACTTACAGATAAGGTCATTGAAGTACAGACTTTTTTCTCTTTGCGAATGTACCCCTGTACTCTCTATAGAGAGCTTGTTTAGGCCCTTTAGGATGGCCTAACCCAGTGGTTCTCAGTCTTGGCTGAACATCAGAATCACCTGGGGTGCTTTAAAAATCTCAGCGCTCCGGCCACACCCCTGACCAATTGAGTCAGAAATTCTGGGAATGGGACCAGGCATCAAAATTTTTTTAGTGGTTATCTAGTGTGTAGCCATGGCTGAAAACCACCAGCCCAGAGGTTGTTTTCTTTTCAGAAAGTTGTAATGAGAATGAAGAGCAGAGCCACGTTCTGTTTTGTCAGCAGCAGCACCAATAATGAGGCACAGACTCAAGGAGATAAACTACTGGAGGAAAGCAAACTACCACTCCAGTAGAAATCAGGCAGTGAGAATATAGATGGAGATATAACTAATTTGGGAGTTTTATGATATAAAGGGCATCTATAGTTCAATGTCATTTATTCCTATGTGGATATAACAAGCCTTCTGAAGTTTTAGCAGATGGAAATCTTAGAAACATAAGCAAGACATTCTTTCTGGGGATGTTAATTTAAAAAAAAATTTGGTCTGTAAGAAGGTTTTGGATGAGATGGTTGAAGGGTAATTAATAATACTTGAAAAATGAAAATTTCTGATGCCTGGGGCCTCTGTTATAGGAACCTTCTGGATGTACTCATGTGTTTTCTGCTCATGTTCTGGTAAGAAGGATGACTGCCTCGTCTGAGAGGTCCAGACCTTGGAAGGATGGATCTGCTTGTTTTCTGTCTTCATCAGAGCCTGTCTTCAGCAGAAGAACCAGGTTCTGATTCACAAAAGGAAGGCTTTTTATTGCTGAAGTTCAACCCTCTTGTGCATATTAGGGAACCAAGTCTCAGAAAGGAGATCACAATTTGAATTATGAATTCCAATGATGAATTTTTTTCCCAACCCTTGATCAAACTTGTAGAAGTCGTTAGAATATATCAAGTGTTTTTATATGCTTTTGTTGATATTTTTCATAAAATAAAGTTTTATTTGTTTAAAGTTCTTTCTTACTCCATTCTTTATAACTTATTCCAAAATATCATGTTCATTTATTCTTTCCAGTAAATATTTACTATGCACCTAGTGTGTGCCAGGCACTGGAGTAGGTGCCATAAATCATTATTGTATGATGGTGTCTACAGTGACATTTTAGAAACCAACAAGTTCTGACTCTTACTATACTTTGGAGTTTAGTATTTGGTGCTTTTTATATTTTATCTTTTCATACAACTATTCCAGCTCCCTAAGTAGGCTATATATTCTTGGAGGGACTATTTAATGGCTTTTACTCTTTGTGTCCAAGAGCCTATTAACAGTTCCATTAATTATCAATAAATGGCAGTATTGGATGACTGGGCAAGTGACAGCTGGTAGATTTGTTAATTAAGCTGCAGCCCATGTTTCTTAGGTGCCTTATTTGTCTTGGTTTTAGAAGACAGTGGCATCAACATTTCTGCCTTCAGTCCTAATCTAATTTGCTCTGATGAAGATGTCCTCAGAATGGGATACCAGTCCTTCCCCAAATAAGAAAAAGCTGAGAAACTGTTTCCTTATACTGATGCTCTGCACCACCAAGCTATGGGCTCCTCTGTATCTTAGGTCTTTGATCTCTCTTCTTACCCTTTGGGCATAAGGTAACCCCTTGGTTTGGAAAGTGCAGCGAGGGGCTGTCTAGTCAAAGTGCCGCTGATGCAAATATCAGCACTTCCACAGTATCCCCAGGGAATCCCCTTGCCTCCTCTTCCTTCAAGAACCATCATCAGCTCATACTTGCCAACAGAATAGAGTCACTCCTAAAATGCTCCTTGGAGCCTTTAGAGCCCTCTGCCATCTCGTCATCCCAACCCTTGCCTTTTTCTTTAGCTGTGTCTGCCACCCCTCCTCATTCCACATCCTGCCCCACAGCCAAAGCAGAAGCCGGCAGGCTCTAGGACACACCGGCTGCTTGCTGCCATCCTGCCATCCTCGAGCTTTGCTGTCCCAGCACCATGGACACCAGAGCCATCTCCGCCCATTATCTCTGCCTTTTGATATTCTAGGCATCCATCAAGTCTAATCCAAATGCCACCTCTTCCTTGAAGATTTCCTTAATTCTGCTGTTTCCCTGCACTCTGTTCAGGCCCTTGTTGGAGAGGACACATCATTTTGGCTTATTTTAGAAGTATTTGCCTCAGTGTTTGGCTTCAGACCTTCCTTCTCTCCTTTCTTTCTGAGCACTCTCTCTGTGCTGAGCACTGGGGATGTAAAGATGCAGCAAACATGCTGTGGTCCCCACTCCAAAGAAGTTTACAGTCTGGAGGGGGAGGCACACATGTGAGCAAGCAGCATGAAAACTTCAGGAGAGTGAAGATTTTTGTCTCTTTTATCCCCTACTGAATCCAAACTGCCTACAACAGTCCAGAGAACATAGTTATTCTCAAGAAGTGTTTGTCGAGGGGGCGGAGCAAGATGGCAGAGGAGTAGGAGACCTGGACTTCGTTTGGTCTCAGGAATTCAGCTGAATAGGGATCAAACCATTCTGAACACCTATGAACTCAACAGGAGATCGAAGATAAGAAGAGTAACAACACTCTGAACAGAAAAGCGACCACTTTCTGGAAGGTAGGACGTGAGGAGAAGTGAATCTGAGGCGATATTCGGGAGGAGAGACAGTGGGGGAGGGGGCCTCCGTTGGATGCTTCTGGCAAGTGCTAGAGCCGCGGAGCACAAAATCGGAACTTTTAGAAGTCGGCTCCGCGGAGGGACGTCGCTCCAGTGGCTAAGTGGGAGGTGAAACCCTCGCTGGGACAGTGTGGTCTCAGGACCCTCGGGGTCACAGAAAGACCGGGGGTGCCTGAGTGCGGCAGAGCTCCCAGGTATCGGAGCGGGGAAGCCGGCTGCAGAGACGGAGCCAAGGCGCGGGCTCTCAGCTCGGGGTTGCCATAAACTGTGATCCGCGGCCCAGTTGGGCCACTGCTCCTCCAGCAGGGACCCAACAAGTGGCAGAGCCGGGGAGACTCCCCTTCCTCCCCCAGGAGGAGCGGCGCAGGAGTGCACCTCAGGGATCTGATGGGTTTGGAGACTCCACACCGAGTCAGGTGGCAGAGATAGAAACGCTCAGTCAAAGGCTGGGTGAGAACGGAGTGCGGCCGGAGACCGGGGAGACGGGAGTGACTGACTGCTTTTCTCTGGGGGCGCACTGAGGAGCGGGGCCCCGAGTTCTCGGCTCCTCCGGGTAGAGATTGGGGGCCCGCCATTTTCACTCTCGTCCTCCAAAGCTGTACGGAAAGCTTTCAGGGAACAAAAGCTCCAAGAGCAAACCGGAGCAGATTACTTAGCTGGACCAGCAAGGGCGGGGCAATTCTGCCTCCAGCAAAAACATTTGGGAACCACGGCAACAGGCCCCTCCCCCAGAAGATTAGCATGAACAGCCAGCCAAGACCAAGTTTACCGATCAATGAGAACAGGAGAACTCCAGCGCTAAGGGAATACTGCACATAGAATTCATGGCTTTTTTACCATGATTCTTTAGTCTTTCAAAGTTAATTTTAACTGTTTTTTTTTTAATTTTTCATTTTCCCTTTTTCAACCAACATCTTATCAATCCCTTTTTTAGAAAACACTTTTATTTTTCATTTTTAGAGTCATATTCTATCCTTTCATAGTAGTTACCCTTATTTTTGGCATATATATATAAGTTGTTCTCTCTTTAAAATTTTGAGATACAGTTTCTTCTAACAGATCAAAATATACCCTAAATCTCTAGTGTATGGCTTTGTTCTAGTCTCCTGCCTGATCACATTCTCTCCCCCTTTTTTTTAGGTTTTTTTTTTAATCCTCTTCTTTCTTTTGTCAAACACCTTCTTATCAATTCCTTTTTTAAAATTTTTTGTAATTTTCATCTTTACAGTCATATTCCATCCCTTCATCGTATCAACACTTATTTTGTACATATATGTCTTTCTTTAAAATTTTGGGAGGCACTTTATTCTAACAGACCAAAAGACACCCCAAATCTAGTGTGTGGCACAGATCTGTGCACCAGCCTGATCATATTTGATCATACTCTGTTTTTTTGTTTTGTTCTTTTTTTTTTGTTTTTATCTTGTTCTTTTTCTTTTCTTTTCTCTTTCATTTTTCTTTCTTTCCCTTTCTTTTCCCCTGGTTTCAGGTCTTTTCTGATTTGTTTAGAGTATATTTTCTGGGGACATTGTTAAACTGATAGCATTTTTTTCTCTCATTCATCTATTCTTGTCTGGACAAAATGACAAGACAAAAAAAAATCACCTCAACAAAAAGAACAAGAGGTAGTACCGACTGCCAGGGACCTACTCAATATGGACATTAGTACGATGTCAGACCTAGAGTTCAGAATCATGATTTTAAAGGTACTAGCTGGGCTTGAAAAAAGCATGGAAGTTATTAGAGAAACCCTTTCTGGAGAAATAAAAGAACTAAAATCTAACCAAGTCGAAATCAAAAAGGCTATTAATGAGTACAATCAAAAATGGGGGCACTAACTGCTAGGATAAATGAGGCAGAAGAGAGAATTAGTGATAGAGAAGAACAAATGATGGAAAATAAAGAAGCTGAGAAAAAAAGAGATAAACAACTACTGGATCATGAGGGCAGAATTCGAGAGATAAGCAATACCATAAGACGAAACAACATTAGAATAATTGGAATCCCAGAAGAAGAAGAAAGAGAGAGAGGGGCAGAAGGTATATTGGAGCAAATTATAGCAGAGAACTTCCTAATGTGGGGAAGGAAACAGGCATCAAAATCCAAGAGGCACAGAGAACCCCTCTCAAAATCAATGAAAATAGGTCAATACCCCGACATCTAATAGTAAAACTTTAGGAGTCTCAGAGACAAAGAGAAAATCTTGAGGGCAGCTCGGGAGAAGAGATCTGTAACCTACAATGGTAGAAACATTAGATTGGCAACAGACCTATCCACAGAGACCTAGCAGGCCAGAAAGGACTGGCATGATATCTTCAGAGCACTAAACGAGAAAAATATGCAGCCAAGAATACTATATCCAGCTAGGCTGTCATTGAAAACAGGAGAGATAAAAAGCTTCCAGGACAAACAAAAACTAAAGGAATTTGCAAACACAAAACCAGCCCTCCAAGAAATATTGAAAGGGGTCCTCTAAGCAAAGAGACAGCCTAAAAGCAGCATAGACCAGAAAGGAACACAGACGATATACAGTAACAGTCACCTTACAGGCATATCAATGGCACTAAGTTCATATCTTTCAGTAGTTACCCTGAATGTAAATGGGCTAAATGCCCCAATCAAAAGACACAGGGTATCAGATTGGATAAAAAAACAAGACCCATCGATATGCTGTCTGCAAGAGACTCATTTTGGACCCAAAGACACCCCCAGATTGAAAGTGAGGGGGTGGAAAACCATTTACCATGCTAATGGACACCAAAAGAAAGCTGGGGTGGCAATCCTTATATAAGACAAATTAGATTTTAAACAAAAAACTGTAATAAGAGATGAGGAAGGACACTATATCCTACTTAAAGGGTCTATCCAACAAGAAGATCTAACAATTGTAAATATCTATGCCCCTAACATGGGAGCAGCCAATTAGATAAGCCAATTAATAACAAAAGCAAAGATACACATTGACAACAATACAATAATAGTGGGGGACTTTAACAGCCCCCTGACTGAAATGGACAGATCATCTAAGCAAAAGATCAACAAGGAAATAAAGACTTTGAATGACACACTGGACCAAATGGACTTCACAGACATATTCAGAACATTCCATCCCAAAGCAACAGAATACACATTCTTCTCTAGTACCCATGGAACATCCTCCAGAATTGATCACATCCTAGGTCACAAATCAGGTCTCAACCAGTACCAAAAGATTGGGAGTATTCCCTGCATATTTTCAGACCACAATGCTTTGAAGCTAGGACTCAATCACAAGAGGAAAGTTGGAAAGAAGTCAAATACATGGAGGCTAAAGAGCATCCTACTAAAGAATGAATGGGTCAACCAGGAAATTAAAGAATTAAAAAAATGCATGGAAACCAATGAAAATGAAAACACAACTGTTCAAAATCTTTGGGATACGGCGAAGGCAGTCCTAAGAGGAAAGTAGATAGCAATGCAAGCCTTTCTCAAGATACAAGAAAGGTCTCAAATACACAACCTAACCCTACACTGAAAGGAATGGGAGAAAGAAAGCCTAAACCCAGCAGGAGAAGAGAAATCATAAAGATCAGAGCAGAAATCAATGAACTAGAAACCAAAAGAACAGTAGAACAGATCAAGGAAACTAGGAGGTGGTTCTTTGAAAGAATTAACAAGATTGATAAACCCCTGGCCAGACTTATCAAAAAGAAAAGAGAAATGACCCAAATCAACAAAATCATGAATGAAAGAGGAGAGATCACAACCAACACCGAAGAAATACAAACAATTCGAAGAACATATTATGAGCAACTCTATGCCAGCAAATTAGATAACCTGGAAGAAATGGGTGCATTCCTAGAGATGTATCAACTACCAAAATTGAACCAGGAAGAAAAGAAAACCTGAACAGACCTATAACCACTAAGGAAATGGAAGCAGTCAACAAAAATCTCCCAACAAATAAAAGCCCAGGGCCAGATGGCTTCCCAGGGGAATTCTACCAAACATTTTATGAAGAATTAATGCCCATTCTCCTGAAACTGTTCCAAAAAAATAGAAATGGAAGGAAAACTTCCAAACTTGTTTTATGAGGTCACCATTACCTTGATCCTCAAACCAGAGAAAGACCCCCATCAAAAAGGAGAATTACAGACCAATATCCTTGATGAACATGGATGCAAAATTTCTCACCAAAATACTAGCCAATAGGATCCAACAGTATATTAAAAGGATTATTCACCATGACCAAGTGGGATTTATCCCTGGGCTGCAAGGTTGGTTCAACATCCGCAAATCAATCAACGTGATACAATATATTAACAAAAGAAAGAACAAGAATCATATGATCCTCTCGATAGATGCAGAAAAAGCATTTGACAAAGTACAGCATCCTTTCTTGATCAAAACTCTTCAGAGTATAGGGATAGAGGGTACCTACCTCAATATCATAAAAGCCATGTATGAAAAACCTACAGCGAATATCATTCTCAACGGGGAAAAACTGAGAGCTTTCCCCCTAAGGTTAGGAACGCGGCAGGGATGTCCTCCATCACCACTGCTATTCAACATAGTACTAGAAGTCCTAGCCACAGCAATCAGACAACAAAAAGAAATCAAAGGCATCCAAATCGGCAAAGAAGAAGTCAAACTCTCACTCTTTGCAGATGATATGATACTTTATGTGGAAAACCCAAAAGACTCCACCCCAAAACTGCTAGAACTCATACAGGAATTCAGTAATGTGGCAGGATATAAAATCAACGGAAAGAAATCAGTGGCATTCCTATCCACCAACAACAAGACAGAAGAGAGAGAAATTAAGGAGTCGATCCCATTTACAATTGCACCCAAAACCATAAGATACCTAGGAACAAATCTAACCAAAGAGGCAAAGGATCTGTACTCAGAAAACTATAAAATACTCATGAAAGAAATTGAGGAAGACACAAAGAAATGGAAAAACGTTCCATGCTCACGGATTTGAAGAACAAACCTTGTGAAGATGTCAGTGCTAAGTAGAGCAATCTACACATTCAATGTAATGCCCATCAAAATACCCTCCATTTTTTTCAAAGAAATGGAACAAATAATCCTAAAATTTGTATGGAACCAGAAAAGACCCCGAATAGCCAGAGGAATGTTGAAAAAGAAAGGTAAAGCTGGCGGCATCACAATTCTGGACTTCCAGCTCTATTACAAAGCTGTCATCATCAAGCCAGTGTGATATTGGCACAAAAACAGATTCATAAATCAAGGGAACAGAACAGAGAACCCAGAAATGGACCCTCAACTCTATGGTCAACTAATCTTCGACAAAGCAGGAAAGAATGTCCAATGGAAAAAAGACAGTCTCTTCAACAAATGGTGTTGGGAAAATTGGACAGCCACATGCAGAAGAATGAAACTGGACCATTTCCTTACACCGCACACAAAAATAGACTCTAAATGTTTGAAAGACCTAATGTGAGACAGGAGTCCATCAAAATCCTAAAGGAGACCACAGGCAGCCATCTCTTCGACTTCAGACGCAGCAACTTCTTCCTAGAAACATCGCCAAAGGCAAGGGAAGCAAGAGCAAAAATGAAGTATTGGGATTTCATAAAGATAAATAGCTTTTGCACATCAAAAGAAACAGTCCACAAAACCAAAAGACAACCAACAGAATGGGAGAAGATATTTGCAAATGACATATCAGATAAAGGGCTAGTATCCAAAATCTATAAAGAACTTATCAAACTCAACACCCAAAGAACAAATAATCCAATTAAGAAATGGGCAGGAGACATGAACAGACATTTTTCCAAAGAAGACATCCAAATGGCCAACAGACACATGAAAAAGTGCTCAACATCGCTCAGCATCAGGGAAATCCAAATCTAAACCTCAATGAGATATGACCTCACACCCGTCAGAATGGCTAAAATTAACAAGTCAGGAAACGACAGATGTTGGCAGGGATGCAGAGAAAGGGGAACCCTCCTATTCTGTTGGTGGGAATGCAAGCTGGTGCAACCCCTGTGGAAAACATTGTGGAGGTTCCTCAAACAGTTGAAAATAGAGCTACCATTTGATCCAGCAATTGCACTACTGGGTATTTACCCCAAAGATACAAATGTAGGGATCTGAAGGGGTACGTGCACCCCAATGTTTATAGCAGCAATGTCCACAATAGCCAAACTGTGGAAAGAGCCAAGATGTCCATTGACAGATGAATGGATAAAGAAGAAGTGGTATATATATATACAATGGAATATTATGCAGCCATCAAAAGGAATGAGATCTTGCTATTTGCAACGACGTGGATGGAACTGGAGGGTCTTATGCTGAGTGAAATAAGTCAATCAGAGAAAGATATGTATCATATGACCTCACTGATATGAGGAATTCTTAATCTCAGGAAACAAACTGAGGGTTGCTGGAGTGGTGGGGGGGTGGGAGGGATGGGGTGGCTTGGTGATAGACATTTTGGAGGGTATATGCTATGGTGAGCGCTGTGAATTGTGCAAGACTGTTGAATCACAGATCTGTACCTCTGAAACAAATAATGCAATATATGTTAAGAAAAAAAAAAGATAGCAGGGGGGGAAGAATGAAGGGGAGTAATTGGAGGGGGAGACGAACCCCAGAGAGAACCAGAGAGACGATGGACTCTGAAAAACAAACTGAAGGTTCTAGAGGGGAGGGAGGTGGGGGGATGGGTTAGCCTGGTGATGGGTATTAAAGAGGGCACGTTCTGCATGGAGCACTGGGTGTTATGCACAAACAATGAATCATGGAACATTACATCAAAAACTAATGATATGGTGATTAACATAACAATAAAAAATTTAAAGAAAAAAGTGTTTCTCAAGTGAAATAATCAGACGTGTGTGTGGATGTAGATGCACACATGTGTACATGTGTGTACGTATGCATGTATGTGTATATATAAATATACAGACAGGATAAAATAAAGTCCAATGAGACTGCAGAGGAAGGAAGACTTTAATGAGTTTCTAAGTCGTGAGTTGGACTTTGCCTGGCAAAAATTCTACACTTGCTTTGGCAAGGACTGGTTCTTAACCTTCATTTTCCTATGTTTCCTAGCCTGAGCTTCATGCATCATGGTAACTCAGTAATGCTGATGGCACTGACCTGAAGCTGTTTCTAGCTAATCTGGAACTCTGGACCCTCGCTTCTCACCTGTTTTGCCTGACCTATTTAAAAGGACTACTGGTCCTAGTATGATGCCAAATCTCTTCCCTCCCGTAAAATCTGCTTCCCTGATGAGCTGACCCTGGGGATTTGGAAGGCCTTTGCTTTTTATTAAAGTGGAACTAGGACTGTCCACACAGTATGGCCTCTGCTGCGATGGCAGGCTCCAAAGGACTTGTCTAGAATGGTCCAACATAGCTTTGCTACACAGTTGCTCAGACTGGTGGAATTTGCTTCCCACTCACAGGACATTACTTTAGCAATCTCAGGATACTCCAAGCATGGCCTTCTGCTTCTAGAAAAGCCTGGGATTGCTGCTGTGTGAGGTATGTTGAGTAGAAATGGCTGGACTGATGGAGCTTCTAGCACCTTCTAAGTAATTAATTCAACAACTATTTCTTGAGCACTCACTATAGAGCAGACACTGACCTAGGCAAATGGGACATTCAATACTGAGGGAAGAAAGGCCAAATCCTGCTTTCAACAAGCTTACAGGTATTTGTGGTGTGTGTGTGTGTGTGTGTGTGTGTGTGTGTGTGTGTGTGTGTGTGTGT
>NW_027397063.1:121132676-121157796 GCF_003265705.2 Callorhinus ursinus | reverse complement strand
TGTGTGTGTGTGTGTGTGTGTGTGTGTGTGTGTGTGTGTGTGTGTGTAGAAGTAGGGGATTAGGAAAAGTAGGCCAGTAACTACAGAACAAGACAAAATGTGACCATTTCCAAGCAAGAGGATGGTCTTGGAAGTCTGAGCAGCTAGTATGGGGGGTCTGAGTATGTTGATGGATTTGGAGGTGTAGTTGAGAGGGGACATCCTCTCTGTGGAGTGGTGCCATGGGAAAAACAAGAGAAGCATGAAAACCAAGGGCAGCAGAGCCATGTGTCCCCCATGAGGTGGGCATCCAGCACAGGAAAATAAGACAGGGTAATTATCTGGCCTCTCTGTCCCTTCTGAGAGGGAAACCCGTGTGCCTCCCTGATGTTCCCAGAAATGGACCAGAGCACTAGGGAGGCTGAGACCTAGGCTGTAAGCCTCAGCTCTTCCATGGACCAGCTGTGTGACATTGGCCATGCTCTACAACCTCACTGGGCCTCTGATCCTCAGCTGGTAGTGAGTGGGGGCCCATGGGCAGTTGTAGCCTGCTGGAGGCTGTGGTTCCTAAATTGCATCCTTCTCCCCCTGCTGGAGCTCCATATCCTGGTGGGAGCCTGTTCTTGGCCTGCTTGGGGTGCTGGTACCCTAAGTTAGGGATGAATAACCAAGGACGGTGGAGAGAGGGGAAACAGGGTAGGGCACAGAAGGTGAGATGGCCTGAGTTTACTTTCTTACCATCATTCAGTCTGTCTTGCTCCTTTAGCTGCAAAGGGAGAGAAAGAGAGAAATGAAGCTTGGTGGTTGCAGAATGCTGTTTGAATTGTGTTTAATTTAAGATTTAGCAGTATAAACCTCCAATAAACTATTTACATACTTATTTTCAATCCAGTGGGCTCAAGACTGACACCAGTGCCGTCGATGTAACTTACTGCATAATTGCTGTTTTCTTTCAGTGTCTAAACCTGTCAGGAGGTTGGAAGCTTGCACTGCGCCTGTGTATTTCACTAAATTAAGCTTCTTTGTTTTCTTGCTTCACCAAATCACGTTTAGACCTCATGCCTTCTGTTTTAAAACAGACCGCCTCATAGAAAGTAGTTTGCCATTCAGAATGGGGGAGATTTGTGGAATGTAATTAGAAGGGAGATGATTATTCATTATTCCATTATCACTCTCCTATTTTGTCTCCTGGCAATGGTGAAGGAGTTCCGTTCTCCATCTCTCCATGGCTGGCCAACATGCGCGGAACATCCCTATGGGAAATAGCGAGGCCGCCTCATTGCCGTCCGGTACTGCATGTGGGACCTTCTCTTTAGATGTGTGGTTTAGCTACCAATGCGTCCTGAGGTGGGCTTGGGTATTCCCCCCTCAGAGACTGTGCTAGCTCGAATTCCCGATCAGCCTCAGAGTTTGAGCATTTGAAAGTGGGAGAAGGTACAAGTTGGTTCACGTGGCAGCTTTTTGAACTTCGAGTTCCTTTGTGCCCTAACTCCGGTTTGGGGTAGAAATCCTCCAGCATGGCCGACTGACTTCGCCAAGGTATCACTTGCTCCTGCCGCTCTCGGCTTCAGGACCTGCCATCATAACATCACGGGATTGGAGATACTTAGAGTTAAGACGATCCATGGAGGTGTGAGTCAACCCTCTCCTAGGTGCTGGGATCCCCACTCGGATGTCTTGCGACTTCTTTAGCTTCATCTTTCCTTCCTTTTTCTCTGCTAGTTTGGACAGGTTGGCCATTTATTAGTGGCTGCTGGCTTCCTCTGCCGAATCCAATCAGGAGAGACTGGGGAGTTGAGCCATGGAAGAACCAAGAACCATTGATAATAAATAATTAATAAAGGGTAGCTGCTCAGGAATAAGCACAGCGCCTGGGGTTCCCCACAGGTTTGTGGGGAAGAACTGGGGCTGGGAGGGGGGTTGGGAGTGGAAGGCCTGGGTTACAGCACTGCAGTTTTTCTGCTCTGAGAGGCTGCTCTTTTCTGCCCCTCCCCCCCATGCGGAGGGACACCAGGTTTCACCCTTCTTCAGGAACACATTACTAGCCAAGGGAATGAGAAATGAGCTTACCCATGCCAATTAGTTTTCCCTCAAGAGCGCAAGCAGTGTGAAAGGTAGACAAATTGGAACAGCTTATAGGAAGCAGAGGTAATAGAAAAAGCAAATAAAAAGGTGAAGTGAAAACCATCAGTTAGATGCCAAAATAAGACACCCCTCACTCATAACCCCTGATCCCCAACAACCGTACTTTGGCATTCATCTCTGAACAGGAGTGTCTTTTTGTGAGAGCACTGGGATCCCTCCAGGAGATTGTGAAACCCAAGGTAGTACAAGACCATGGAGAACCATTTTGAGAAGGCAGGCTCCGGCCCAGGTGCCTGACTTGCTAACTGTGGTCTCTGCCACAGACCCAGAAACAGCTTTGTATCCCTGAGAGCTCAGTTACAGCCTCCTTGGCTTTGGTCCTGTCACAAGCGCCATACTCAAGGGACCTGGGCAGAGTCACCCTCACCTGTGGACCCTGAAGTGATCTGGGAATCAGCTCAAACCCCTCTTGGCCATGGTCCAGGAGCCCCTGGATGTGATGCCATAAAGATGGCGACATGGGTTTTCCCAACTTCAGTCCCCTTCTCAAGAAGACTGACTAGCAACTATGCGTAGGCAAGATACCATTGTGAAAATCTCAGAATCACGCCCTAGGCCACAGAGACTGAGAAAGACAACTTTAGAAGGTAGGAGAAGCAGTTTCGCTTTGATCGTGTACCACTCCCTCAGGCTGACATAGGGATCACTGGGGGAATCTGTGGGACTTGACCACCAAGGATCAGACAGAGATGAAGGGGAACCTGGTTTAGCACAACCAGCACTCAGATCTTTTTGGATCACATGTCTGCATGCACTAGCCCCTGGGCAAGATCCCAGCCAGCAGCTCTGCCCGTCCACTAAGTCTAGCCCATGGCCCTGTCCGGCCAGGGAGGGATTTGAGTCCCTACCCAATGGCAGAATAGGCCATGGAGCCCATTCTATAGCTTCACCCAGGCGAGGAAGCAAATTCACAGCCCCGTGCAACTGCTGAGCATAGCCTCTAGCCCTGCCTGAGAAGAGGCCTGGTCAGAGAACCTTGGCAGCTGTGGAACCTTCCCGAAGCCCTGGTCAGGCGGGGAACCAAGCCAGCAGCCCTGCCCAATCGTTGAGCATAGCCTCTAGCCTCACCTGACCTGGGAGATGGAACAGTGACCCTGGGCAGCCTTGGAAGATAGCCTCTGGTATTGCCTAGGCAGGGAGCCCAGCCAGTGACTCTGCCCAATTGGGGTGCAGAGACTGTGGTTTCAATCTACCAAGGTTTCCAGACAGTGACCCCACCCAACCTCAAAACAAGTCTCCAGCCCCACCCAACTGCAGGATCCAGGGGAAGGCCCTGCCCAGGTAGAGAGCCTGGATGGCAGTGTCACCCAAGAGCAGAGCACAGCCAGCAGGCTACCCTATTGTGAAGCTCAGCCTGCAGCCCCACACATTTGACAGACAGCCTGTGCCCCTGCCTGATTGCAGAACAGAGCTTTGTCCGACTGTGAAGCTGTCAAAGGTTTGACATAGCCAAAGTAAAACCGATGAATCGCCGAAGTAGTAATCGGTAAAAATTATTGTGCACACAGTTTGCAAACCAGGAGCACTCAAACCAGAACATGGAATGAGTCTCAGGTATATTGTTATAAAGCAGCTTAGAGAGTGAGAAAGCAGTGACCCTTTATTCTTCACAGGAATTGGTTACAATATTATAATTTTCAATGGTTATATCATACCAATTATAAATAATAGTTCAAATTTGCTTATCATTTCTAGAGGCACAAGAGAGAAATGATGCAGGTCAAGGTAGCCTTGCAAAAAAAAGCTAAATGAAACTTTGTCTGCATGATTAAGCAGGTTCTGTCTGTTCAGGGAACTTTCAAGACTCCCCTCCATCCATCCTTGATTTCAACAATTCCGTCTGTTCAGGCTTTCTCTTGGCAGGCTGAGAGCGTGTCCAAACCATGATAGCGTTATTCTCCGTTACCACTGTTGATGTAGTCAGGTTGAAGAATCACACATTCGCTGTTTCCATTAGTCAGGTCATCAGGCCAGAGGGCCGTGTAATCACTTCTTCATTATTCATGCAGTTATTGTTGATTTCATCCAGTTGTCTGATCCTGATGGACACCATTTGGCATATAAGAGTGGCTGCAGACAAGCATTTAAAATCTTTGAGAATAAACAGAGCACCTGAGAGGTTGATATGAGAACAGCCAAGGATTTAACCAATTAAATAAATCAAATCGGTTATAATCAGATTCAGGCTTTACCTTTCTAAGCCCCTGTACGGTTTTTTCACAAGTTATTTTACATAACCACAACATGATGTATTAGCAAACACACATCCTCATGACCAGGTAAGGACGGGTGAACTTGAAGTTGTCAGATTTCAGGAGGCCATGTTGCAGGTGGGCTTTCTTCTAAATTAGGCCTCTCTATGAAATGTGAGAAAGCAGGCATTTTAATGAGAGGCATTTCTGTGGAAACAAAAGAAAAACAAAGGTTAACAGTTTGAGCATATTATAAATTCAGTTCTCTGAGTTTGGAGAGAAGCCAGTTGAGAAGATTTCTAGATGTCAGGTTCTACACATCCTTAGACGGAGGAAGGCAAGCAGTGATAATCAGACAGATTTTCCTGGTTTGCAGTGTGAATATGTCTGGTGACCTTTCTGAGTGGCCCCAGAGCAAAAGGCAAGAGGATTGTTCACACATTGAGCTGTTGTGCTGAGTCTCTGAAGTTTATATCAAGTTGTCCAGCTTTCACTTGCATGGCTTTGGGAAAAGGGCAGCTTTTTGTTTCACAGTGGTTCCAAGTCAGATTAGTGGGAGAAAATTGAAAATGTTAGTTTGGAGACTTTTAGCCACCTATTGGAGGAAATTAGAATACAGGACCCAGTCCAATTTACAGGTAGAAAACAATCTTCAAATACAATTAACAGTATTAGAATCTGATCTCTATGAAGGTATATTACTGAAATGTAATTTTTTCCTGCATAATCATTTCCTTTCCATCAAAAACAACAATAGCAAGACAAATTTATTTATAAATTAAGTCTAGTTTTAAAAAACTTGGCTTGATTATTTATGATAAGTGCAGTAAAAATAGTGATTGACCATATAGGTTCTCTTAAATCCAGAAAACAAAACATTAAAAAAACAGCTATGTTTTAAATTAAGTCATAAAAATTACAATCATCCTCATTAGTTCCTTTAGTCTTCGGTAATTAATTCATGTTGATCTTGATCTTATGTTGGCAGTTTTAAAAATTCATCTGTTTTCCATCAAAGTTTTAGAAATTCTTACCCAGTTCAGTGCTACGATCTTAAAGTTATCAGAAACCTGCTTTCTGGAATACTTGTCCATGAATTTCTCTGAAGATCAAACATATTTATGAAAGTCTCAGAGTAAAACAGAAATGACAAATGACTTAAAAACGGCCATGGTTAAAGATCAGATAAGAGTTCCTTATCATATAATTGACAGGAAAATTTGGTTATCTGTGATATAAAATATTATAAGACAGTAGCTGGAATTTTGGCTGATAACACTGTATCAGGACAAATCTGATACCCAGGAATTCCGTATGATTTCTGGAACATTTATATGAATAATTTCCATATAAATATTTCTTAAAGAAAGTTTAGTATCACTTCTTATTTGACAGTGCTTCCCATGAAATTTAACAGATGCAAAAGTTACATAGTTGTTAAAAAACAAAGAACAACTTAGCTCTTTTGGTAGAGAAGATTCAGTTTTCTTAGGAAGTTCAAAGACCTGATAGAGACAAAACATAGAATCTTTGTTTTTTTATGCAGAATACACTTATGGTAAAGAAAAACCTTTGTTTACAGACCAGAATCTAAGAAAACTGTGTCCTTTTAACAGAAAGAAAACCATATTCTAATTTTGCTCCAGTATACTTTTGATATCACAATTTTTCCTTTTCTTTTTCTTTTTAACTTAACTAAATCTATTTTAATCCTAGCCTGACCACACATAAAATTCCTTTCTCAGGGCGCCTGGGTGGCTCAGTTGGTTAAGCATCTTCCTTTGGCTCAGGTCATGATCTCAGGGTCCTGGGATTGAGTCGCATATCGGGCTCCCTGCTCAGTGGAGAGTCTGCTTCTCCCTCTGCCCCTTCCCCCACTCGTGCTCTCTCTCGCAAATACATAAAATTAAAAAAAAAATTCCTTTCTCAAGATTGATTTTCCACAAACCTACCACAGCTGTCTATATTTATATAGGTTTTGTTCTTTTTCCTTCTTATTCTGCAATAATCATTTTACTTTAGGATAAAATTACCTTCTTTTAGTCCTTTTACCAAAAATGCATCTCCATTCATCATACCTTCTTTTACTGAAAACACATTTTCTATTTTTCATGTATAGTCATTTTTTAATCCATATTATTTCTAGTAGTTATATAAAAACAAACACAAAAACAAAACAAACAAAAAACTTCCCCAAACCTCTTTTATTTTGCTGATAATTTCAACTTTATTAGTTCAAATATTATTTTCTCAATTTCAAAACTTACAAAGTTTATCTAGACAAGAATGCAAGGCAATTGTTGCAGAGTAATTATAGGTTTACTCTTACAGGATAACATAATTGCCTATATACTATGTTAAATGAGTATAAACTCCTAGGTCATATAGTTAAAATAAAGCATATCCCTTTTGGGAATTACAATATGGGATTCGCTCATGTCTATAGGCTCATCCTGACACTGCTCTTTTGGATTGGGAATGATAGAACGGGTAAGGGCAAGAGGATCCCCATGTCATTGCTAAAGAAGTTTGCTCTATGTTGAGTAGGCAGAATAAAGATTTGAAGTGGCAGCCCTATAAGTATCTGGGAAGCCATGAGCAGAATTCTTAGCCTTGTAAGCAGTTCTAAGAAATGGGGAAAGTTCTTTTAAACCAAGATTGCTGTCTGGCTACAAACCTGAAAAGAGAAGGTAACGAAGTATGAACCTCTCACAGAGTGATCACAGCCTGGGCGGGTGTGTGTGTGTGTGTGTGTGTGTGTGTGTGTGTGTGTGTGTGTGACCACTGTGTGTGTACAGGACAGAAATGGTGATTGGTCTTGTATTGACCTTTTTGGCTGGTTGCACAGACCCTTTTGTTATTCAGTTTATTGTTTTATAAGAGCAGTGGCTTTAAAACATGTTGGATCATTCCATGGCAAGGAATATAGTGTATATTGTGGCCCAGCACATACTTATGTATATAAAACCATATAAGTAACTGAAATAAAGTTTAATAGGCAGGCACTTATTTTCTCCTTTCAGTATATTCCATGTATGTACTCTGTTTTGAATTCTATGAAGTTATTCTCTTTTATTTATATACAGAATATAAATCTATAAATTATAGATAAAATGAAGATATATATTATCCATTTATCTGTATGGATCAATATAGATAATATGTATATTTTCTATTTAAATAAATATTAATCACCATTCCCCAATGGTCTGAGACCACAGTTGGAAAAACAAGAAGTTACAGTAAATCATTCTGCCATAGGAGAAAGCGCTCATGGATGTTCCCCTGCTTCTCACCTTCCAAAGGGATGCTTGCCTCGTTGCCTTCATTCTCTTAGCACCAATGCACACAGTTTGCAATGTTCATTTATGCTTATTACTCTAAATGTTCTGACAATTTCTCTTTGGTTCATTTTGTATTCTCAGCTCTTCTTCCAACTTTTTTAACGATTTGATAGCTCAAGTTGTTTTCCAGTGAAAATTAGAGAGCACACGATGTGAACTGTCATAGATTAGCATTCTATAGTAGATTATCCAGTTTGTAAAAACATTTCAAAAATTGTTAGAACCATATCCTTTCTCATAATAAATTTTTTTTCAGTGTGGCATAAAACATGTTTATTAATAGACTCAAATGTGGGTTTTTTTTTGGTCTCTGTACAAAAATTAAAAAGCTGAAAGTAGATAAACTTATGTTTAACATTCAGTGTTTGTCTTATTTGGAAATGATTTAGATACTCAATGAATATCCATTATTCAGTTTAACTTTGTGCAAACTTTGATCTTATTTATATTTACTTAAATTACTTGTTTTTAACAATTATGCTTGGATTAGATCTCAAAATAACCATCATCTTAAATTCTTTTGCTTGTTGACAAATTTTGAAGAAATGCCTACAAATTTAAATTAGCTTTTATTTATCGAAGATTATCCCAGATCATGTGAACTTGAAAAACCTTCAGGTTAGTTTCCATGTTTCTGAGAGTATACTTGATTTATATAAATGCTTAATTTTCTTTGAGCCAATTAAATAGAGCTCTTTACAAATTAATATTGGCAATACCATCTGGAGGTAGAAAAATATCCCATAGTCACAATATACACACATAGTCATGTGTAATGTACAGATAGACACAGAGATCTTATAACTTTTGTTTTAAAACTTTTAGCCATGTCTCAGGTACAAAACTGAAAAAAAAATAGTTGAATTCAAATTGTGTTTCTGACAGATGGACCAAGTTAAGTACCTGCTCAGAAGGCCAAAGTTTTTTACTACAGATTTTTTTATTTGTATGCTGCAGGGATCCTTTTAGAACTATTTTTGAAGTCATTTTGTCTTTTAGAAGCTTCTGCATATCAATCAAAGAATGAATTCCATTGTCTCTGAGAGGTTTGGGATCCTTTCTTTTAAGGGTGCCACATGAGATGAACCTATCTAAAACAAAAATTCTGCAGAATAGCCATTGTGATTCTACATTATTAAAAAGTTCACCCATTTTGCCAGAAAGGCACAAGATCATGGTCCAAGGACCAGGTAGAATCTATCTTCCCTTTGGATATCCTAAAATAGTTAGGATTAACTACGAGGGGCTCTGTTTTCTAATAGCTGTTCTAAAACATCTGGAATTGCGTGTTTTCCCCGATTTTTGAATAGGATGGGTGACTTACCCATCAGCAAACAAAAACAGAAACCAGAAAGCAAAACAGAAACAGAAGACAAGTGTACACAATACAGTTGGAGAGCTCAGAATGCAGAGAGCGGAGCTCAGATCCAAGAGAGACACCTCAAGCTCCAGGGTTGGGGAGAAAGCTGTGAGCTCAGTGGGCTCTGGGTACCAGCACTTCTGTCAACTCCACTGCCACTGGAGTTGTTGGAGGTCTTCCATGGATCCCACTTCTAACTCCATGAAATGTCAAAAGTTCAAAATAACCAACATAAAACCAATGAATCACTGAAGTGGTAATTAGCAAAGTCATACACCATAAAGAGACAGTTTGCAAAAAGACAGTTTGCAAAACAGGAGCACTCAAACCAGAACACTGAATGAGTCTCAGGGGTGTATCGTTACAAGGCAGCTTATATAGTGAGAAAGCAGTGACTGTTTATGCTTCATGGTGATTGATTACAATATTACAATTTTCAGTGGTTGCCTCATATCGATTTTAAGAAACAGTTCAAGTTCACTTATGATTTCTAGAGGCATAAACAAGAAATGATCCTGGTCAAGTTAGCCTCCTAAAATGAGCTAAATTAAGCTTTGCCTGCATTACTGATTCTGTTTGCTTAGGGGACCTTCGAGGCTAGGCTCTATCTGTCCTTGATTTTTAACAAAGCCCAGATGGTGGTTCCACCTTAACACAGAGTCCAGCCAGGGGCACCATCTAGTCACAGAACACAACCTGAGATTCCACCAGACCAAGAGCAATTGCAGAGCCTGTCCCACAGCACTGCTCAGTCGCAGAGTCTAAATGTGGACACCTTCCTGCTGGGGAACACAGCCTGTGAGCTTGCTGGGCCAGAGATGATTACAGAGCCCAGCTGGTGGCTCTACAAAAGTGGAAACACAACATACTCAAACTTCTGGGATGTAGCAAAAGCATTTCTAAGGGGGAGAGTTTACCATTATCAATGCATCCATTAAGACAAAAAGAAAGATCTCAATAACCTAACTTTACATCTCAGAAACTAGAGAAAGAAGAAAAACCTAGCCCAAAGTTAGCAGAAGGAAGAAAATAATAAAGATTAGAACAGAATAAATGGAATAGAGAATAGAAAAACAGTAGGAAAAATTAACAAAAATAGTTGATTCTTTGAAGAGAGAAATAAATTGACAAAACTTTAGCTAGAATCACCAAGAAGAAAAGAGAGAGGACTCAAATAATGCAATTATAAGTAAAATTATAAATAGATGTTACAACTAATACCACAGAAATATAGAGGCTCAAAGAGACTATGGATAGCTATGCCAACAATTTGATAACCTAGAAGAGATGGATAAATTCCTAGAAACAAAAAACCTACCAAGACTAAATCAGGGAGTTATACGCAAACAATGAATCATGGAACACTACATCAAAAACTAATGACGTAATGTATGGTGATTAACATAACATAATAAAATAAAATAAAATAAAATAAAGACTTAATGAGGGAGAAATAGAAAATATAGAGAATGGACCAATGGGTAAGGATACCAAATCAATAATCAAAAACCTTCCAACACAGAAAAGTATAGGACCACATGGTTGTGAATTGTACCAGACACTTAGAGAAGAATTCTCAGACTTTTCTGAGAAATTGAAGAGTAGGGAACACTCCCTAACTCACTGTACAAGGCTGGCATGAACCTGAGACATTAACCTGAGATAAAGACACTATGAACTCTGAGAAACAAACAGGGTTCTAGTGGGGAGGGAGTGGGGAGATGGTTAGCCTGGTGATGGGCATTAAAGAGGGCACGTACTGCATGGAGCACTGGGTGTTATACGCAAACAACGAATCATGGAACACTACATCAAAAACTAATGATGTAATGTATGGTGGTTAACATAACATAATAAAAAAAAGAAAGAAAGAAACATAAAAAAAAGACACTATGAGAAAACTACAGGCCACTCTATCTGATGAATATATATATGAAAAATTCTTTCTTTTTTAAAAGTTTATTTAAATTTCAGTTACTTAACATTCAGTGTAATATTAGTTTCTGATGGACAACTTAGTGATTCAACACTTACATATATAATACCTAGTGTTCTTCACAACAGGTGCAAAATTCTTAACAAAATGCTAGCAAACTGAATTCAACAGTACATTAAAAGGATCATATGCCATGATCAAGTGGGATTCATCCCTGGGATGCAAGAATGATTCAACATATGCAAATCAATAAATGTGATATCTCACATTAGTAGAATGAGAGGTAAAAGTCTTATGATTATTTCAATAGGTACAGAAAAGGCACTTGACAAAATTCTATGTCCTTTACTGATTAAAACACACCTCTCAACAAATTGAGTAGAATGAACATACCTCAACATAATCAAGGCCATATATGACAAGTATGGCATATCCTACTCAATGGTGAAAGGTTGAAGGTTTTTTCTCTAAGATCAGGAACGAGACAAGAGGGCCCACTATTACCATCCTATCCAACATTGTTGGAGTAGGTAATCAAGAGGACATGACTGCTAGTTGACTCTCAAGCTGGACCCAGGCAATCAGAAGTTCCTCATCTCTACCCTGTCCTTAGTATATATGCTATACCCAACACTCCCATATTAGGAATTGTCCAAGGACATCACCTCAAGAGAATAAGGTGTGGTTGAGGCCATCTAGACAATATATGTAATTGAACCCAGTTAAGGCCTCTACATAAACTTTTAAGATTCTGGTGGGTGGCTGTGGATATCTACTTATCTTGCTTCCACCCAAGAAAAGCCTCATGAGTAAATTCCATCGCTTATTATTGCCACCTACCAATCTGGAGTGGTCTGCCTCTTTCTTTACTTTCTCCTTGCCCTCTGTGTACAGGGGCCAGTTTGTGAACCAGCAGACATAGTACTAGAAGTCCTACTGCCAGAGCAATCAGACAAGAAAAGAAATATAGTCATCCAAATTAGAAAAGAAGTAAAATTGTCTTTGTTTGCATATGACATGATCTTATATATAGAAAATCCTAAAGACTACCAAAAAACTCTTAAACTAATGAAAAAATTCAGCAGGATATAAAATAAACATACAAAAATCAGTTGCATTTGTATACACTAACAATAAACTCTCAGGAAAAGAAAAAAACCAATCCCGTTTGAATAGCATCAAAAACTATAAAATGCTTGGAATAAATTTAACCAAAGAAATGAAAGATCTTTACACTGAAAACTATAAGACATTGATGAAAGAAATTGAAGAAGACACAAATAAATGGAAAGATATCTGTGTTCATATTATTATTAAAATATCCATAATATCCAAGGCCACCTACAGATTTAATGCAATCTCTATCAAGAATCCAATGGCATTTTTCACAGAAATATTAAAAAACAATCCTAAACTTCATATGGAACAATGAAAAACCCCAAATAATTGAAGCAATCCTGGGAAAGAAGAACAAAGCTGAAGGTATTATATTTCCTGATTTCAAACTATACGAGAAAGCTATAGTAATCAAAACAGGCTGGTACTGACATAAAAACAGATACATAGACCAATGGAACAGAATAGAGACCCTGGAAATAAACTCATTCACATAGGGTCAATTAATATACAACAAAGGAAGCAAGAATATTCAATGGTTAAAAGGATAGTCTTCCCAACAAATGGTATTGGGAACACAGAACAGCCGTGTACAAAGGAATGAAACTGGACCCCTATCTTACACCACTGACAAAAATTAACTCCAATGGATTAAAGACTTAAAAATATAAGACCCCAAATCATAAAACTTCTAGAAGAGAGCAAAGGGGAAAAACCTCCTTGACACTGGTCTTGGCAACAATTTTTTGTATATTACACCAAAAGCTCAGGCAATGAAAGCAAAAATAAACAAGCAGGGCTACATCAAACTAAAAAGTTTTCTGCACAGCAAAAGAAATGATCAACAAAATGAAAAGGCAACCTATGGAATGGGAGAAATTATTTGCAAACCTATCTGATAAGGAGTTAATATCTAGAATATACAAGGTGCTCATACAACCTGATAGCTTCCCCCTAAAAAGCAAACTTGCAAATAGTCCAGTTAAAAAATGGACAAAGGACCTGAATAGACATTCTTCCAAAGAAGATGTACAAATGGCCAACAGGTGCATGAATAGGTGCTCAACATCACTAATCATCAGGGAAATGCAAATCAAAACCATACCTTACATTTGTTAGAATGGCTATTACCCAAAAGACAAAAGATAGCAAATATTGGTGAGAATGTGGAGAAAAAAAGAACAGCTATACACTGTTGGTGGGAATGTAAATTGGTGCAGCCACTACGGAAGACAGTATGGACGTGCCTCAAAAAATCAAAACTAGAACTACCATATGACCCAGCAATTCCACTCTACATACATATCCAAAGGAAATAAAACCACTATTTTGAAGAAGTATCTGCATCTTCATGTTCATTGCAGCATTGTTTACTGTATTCAAGACATGGAAAGAACCTGTCATTGACAGACAAATGGATAAAGAAATGTGATACACACACACACACACACACACACACAAGAATATTATTTAGCCATAAAAGAAGGAAATCCTGCTATTTACAACAACATGGATGAATCTTGAGGGCATCATGATCAATGAAATAAGTCAGATGGAGAATGCAAATGTTGAACAATCTCACTTATGTGTGGAATCTAAAATAACCAAATTCACAGAAGCAGAGTAGAGTAGTAGTTTTCAGGGGGGTGGGGGAGGAATGTGTGAAGGTAGTCAAAGGATACATACTTCCGGTTATAAGGTGAATAAGATTAGGGGATGATTACATCTGTAGTTACATTAACTATAGTACAGTATGGTTAGTATAGTTAATAATACCGTATTATATACTTTAAAGTTGCCAAGAATATAGATCTTAAAAGTTCTTAGCACACACACACACACACACACGGAAAGGTAAGTTAGCTAACTTTATTGTGGTAATCATTTTGTAACGTATACATTTATCAAATAATCAGTGGTACATCTTAAACTTACTCAATGTAATCTGTCAATTGTATCTCAACAAGTTGGAAAAAAAGACAGTGAATTGAAAATTATGGAACATGCTGTTTGGGGGGACAGGTATTGGAATATTATTTGGTATAACCCAATGGATGGCAGTTTGGCAATACTCATAAAATCTTAAACATACATTAGATCTAGTAATTCCACCTCTACAAAATTAAGTTATAGATATATGCACATATTCGTGAAATGGTGTATATGCAAAGTTACAATATTTATGTATAGTGTTTAGTAAGTGCGTACTATGTGTCAAAAGCTGGAGATATAATGATGAACAAGACAGACAGAAATCCCCATTCTCTTTGAGCTTGATTCCAAGCTCTAGGGAGAGAAAGGCAATAAAAATAAATGAGTAAGACATGCCTGCCTACCTTACTTGCTGCTGCTTCACCATTTTGGTGCCAAGACCTGCAGAGTGGGGACCTCAGCTGAAGAGGGAACTAGAGTGGAGCCAAGCCAAGGCTTGCAGGCTGGAGTGGAACTGCACACAGATGGCCACCCAGGATATCTTCTTTGAGGTTCTAGAACCCACAGGCGAATAGGGCAACTGAGTTAATCCTGGGCTGGGTGCAGCCCAGTCTCACTTTCCAAATATACATCCAACCAGAGGAAGGAAATATATACAGCTCTGAATATTTATTGATTCCTAAATCAGCATGGCTTTTTAGAGAGGCCTTCCTTTTATCCCTGACTTCTAATAATTTCCTCCTCTTGAAAAACATTACTGAAATATGGAGCCAGGAGTTAAAACAAATTCTCTCCTCCATAGACAATCTATATTAATTGATTGGAATGTTTAACATCATTAAAATGGCAATATTGGCGGCACCTGGGTGGCTCAGTCAGTTAAGCATCTGACTTGATTTTGGCTCAGGTTATGATCTCAGGGCTGTGAAATCGAGCCCCTTGTTGGGCTCTGCACTCAGCAGGGCGTCTGCTGGAGATTCTTTCTCTCCCTCTCCCTCTGCCTTGCAACCCCCTGCTCATGCTCACTCATGCTTTTTCTTTCTCTCTAAAATGAATAAATAAATCTTTAAAAAATGAATAATAATACTGCACAAATTTATCTACACACTGGAGGCAATCTCTATAAAAATTCCAGCTGCCTTTTTTGCATAAGTTGACAAAGTAGTTCTAGAAGTCATTTAGAAATAGGTGGGGCCCAGAACAGCCAAAACAACCTTGAAAAAGAACAAAGTTACAGGACTCACATTTCCTGACTTCAAAACTTCCTACAAAGGTAGAATAGTCAAGACTGTGTGGTACTGGCATAGGAATAGACATATAGATATAAATGAAATAGAATTGGGAATCCAAAAATAAACTCATATACTTATGGTAAATTTGTTTTTGTGCATACCAAGACAACTCAATGGTAAAAGAAAAGTCCTTTCAACAAACGGTGCTAGGACAATTGAATATCTACATAAAGAAGAATAGAATTGTATCCCTACCTCATACCACCCACAAAATTAACTCAAAATGGATTGAAGACCTAAATGTAAAAGCTAAAACTATAAAACTCTTAGAAGAAAACATCAGAGTAAATCTTCATGACTGTGGAGTAGGTAATGGTGATTTAGCTATGACACCAAAAGCCCTAGCAACAAAAGAAAAAATAGATAAATTGGACTTGATCAAATTTAAAATTACTTGTGCCTTAAAGACAGCCTTAAGAAAGTGAAAATACAACCCACAGAGTAGGAGGAGCATATTCGCAAATTATATATCTGATAACTGTCTAGTATCCAGTTTATATAATTAGTTCTTATTACACACTAAAAAAAGATAAATATGGGCCCAGTTAAAAATGGGCCAAGTGTTTGAATAGGTGTTTCTCTAAAGAAGGTATACAAATGACCGATAAATAATTGAAAAGATGCTCAATGTCATTCATCATTAGGGAAATGCAAATCAAAACCATGGTAAGATACACTTTTACACCCACTAGAATAAAAAAAGACAGAAAATAACAAGTGTTGGTGACAATGTAGAGAAGTTGGAACTTTTATTCATTGCTGGTGGGAATGCAAAATTGTGCAACCACTTAGGAAAACAATTTGGCAGTTTCTCAAAATGTTAAACATAAAGTTACCATAAGACCAAAAATTCCACTCCTAGGAATCTACTCAAAGTATTTCCTCAAGAAATGAAAACATGTATCCACACAAAAATTTGTACACAAATGTTCATAGCAGCAATATTCATAATAGTAGAAACAACTCAAATGTTCATCAACAGAAGAATAGATTTTTTAAAATGTTGTATATCCATACAATAGAATATTAGCCATAAAAAAGAATGAAGCACTAGTACATGTCACAACATAGATAAATCTTGAAAACATTATGTTAATGAATAATTCCAAACACAAAAGGCCATATGTTATATTATTCCATTTATAGTAATGTCCAGAACAGGCAAATCTATAGAGAAGAAAGTAGATCAGTGTTTGCCAGGGTCAATTGGAAGGGGAGGGTGGGGATTAACCACTAAGTGGTATGGGGTTTCTTGTGGGAAGGGGTCATGAAAATGTTCTGGAATTAGTGATAATGGATACAAATTCTGTGATATACTAAAACATATTGAACACTGTAAAGGGGGTAAATCTTACAGTATGCAAGTTGTATCTCAATACTAAAATTAATGAATAAGTAAAATATGTGGTATTTTAGAATACGATGAATATAGATTTAAAAGTCATCGTTCGTTGACATGATTCAGCCACTAACTACTGGGGAGCCTTGTTAGTAGCCATCCTTAGCAAGATAAGGGGTTAGTCTAAATGATCTGTTGGGTCTCTTCCAAATCTAGATTCCAATGATTCTTTCAATCTTCCTTAATAATCATCAATTTCAAAAGAAGTGCTGGAAAAGTCAACTCTAGAAGAAAACCCAGCCCTTATACCTTTGGTATCTCACTTAAGGCAGCTCTATTTTTAATATTGGTTATTTGATCTCTTTTCCTCTTTATAAAGAACAACTCTGAATTGATGGAATTCCTAAAAGATTATAATGTCCCCTGAAGATTTCTGATTGATTGTGAGCTGCATGGAGAGAAATGCTGAGCTTAAGTAATTTGTAAAACTGAGTATCTCTGTAAATGAGAGAACAGTTTTCACAAGGGTTTCATGAAGAAAGAGACATGAGGGGGTGCCTGGGTGGCTCAGATGGTTAAGTGTCTGCCTTCAGCTCAGGTCATGATCCCAGGGTCCTGGGATCAAGCCCCATGTTGGGTTCCCAGCTCAGCAGGGAGTCTGCTTTTCCCTCTCCCTCTGCCTCTCCCCCTGATTGTGCTCTCTCTCTCTCTCTCTCTCAAATAAATAAATAAAATCTTAAAAAAAAGAGAGAGAGAGACATGGATAGCCGTTGGCTTTTTTGAGCCAAGGTGTGAACACACACGATAGTCATTGTTGACATAAAAATAGAAGGTTAAGGTGGCACCTAGGTGTCTCAGTCAGTGAAGCCTGACTCTTGGTTTCAGCTCAGGGCATGATCTCATGGGTCATGGGATCGAGCCCTGCTTTGGGCTCCATGCTCAGTGGGGAGTCTGCTTGAAGATTCTTTCCCTCTGCCTCTCCCCTCACCCCCCCTAAAATAAATAGATAAATCTAAAAAAAAAGTAAAGAATAGGTGATTTGTGAGGACACAGATTTCATATGACACATATGTATGGTGGTTAAGAGCTTGGACTCTGCAGTCACCTTGTCTGGGTTGGCATCCTGGATCTACCACTTACCAAGCCACTCTGTGCTGGTTCCTCATATGTCACATGGCCAGTGTATTTGTCCCTCCCCGTAAGACAGTTGTGAAGATTAAATTAGCTGATACTCATAAAGCACTGAGAAAAGTATCTAAGCCATGGCAAGGACTCAGCAAACGTTAGCATTCTCTGTTTGCAGTATATACTCCAAATGCTTCATGAGCATTTTAAACACACCTGGCACTACTTGACAGGCACTTGTTCAGTGAATTGCATTCTAACCCCGATTCTCCAGTAGTTATTTCTTGTTATACAATGAGATTTTTCATATTGTACATAACATTTTTTACAGAATAAAAGCAAGAAACTGTCATTAACAAAATGAAGATCCTGCTTATTATATTCGTCTTAATCCTTTGGACTGAAACATTGGCAGATCAGAGTCCAGGTACCGGTATACTTTATGTTTATTATCATTTAGGAAAAGAAACATTTTTATGCCTTAACTAACATTCAGTTTAATACATAGAAACAAAGGATTTATTTATTTATTTACTTAAAAAATCAAAGCAGACAGCATTGACTGAATCGTAGTTGGAGGCATGCTATGTCAAGTAAACTTAATCTCTCAAAGGTGACAGAAAGCCAGGGGCAAAAGCATGAATTATGCTACACCTGGCTAGAAGAACTTTAATTATTCATTGATTTGCTTAGGTTCCAATGTTCCATGTCTCTGTGAATAGAGTCGACTCATTTGTTTTGTAGGTCAGTCTGCATCCTAGGATTTCCTGATAAACTTCTGAGTTAACTTGGAAAGAGAGAGAGCAATTGTTAGGCATTTACTAGCACATCACTAATTTCCAGCATGAAGGTGGCCAACTGCTAAAGTGGATGCTGGTGGTGCCTCCCTTGGGCCCAGACTCTCTTCATCAGGCTAGTACACTGCTCGCCCCCCACCCTACCTCTGGACCCAGCTGCTGTGAATATTGCCTGTAACAGCTCACAGACATGGCCCACTTTCTCAAGAGACTTGCTCTTGGCTCTTCTAGAGTCAGCTAATGCAGGAGATTGTGCCCATAGCCCTCCGCTCCTTCCCTGCAATTCCTAGGGATGGTCTGCAGCCAGTGACTGACTGAGAGAAGAGTATAACAAACTGGCCCTCTTGCCTCAGAGAGTGACATGCTCCAGAGTCCTCTCAGATCAGGCAAATATGGTGCTTTGCTCCTCTCCTCCTTCCCTTATCCTGCTTCCCCTCAGTGAAGCCCCTGCCCCCCTAGTCCCTGTCTTAGATCTGCTTCTAAACTCTCCAACCCAAGACACCTGCTTACCTGATATGGTTTCTAAAAGTTATTCTTAATCCACAGACCACTTGGGGGGCTTTCTTGTTTATTCTTTAGTATATTACCAGAGTTTGGAGTTCCACAATCAAAAAAAAAAAAAAGTCTCTGGTATAGAGTTGAGAAAGAAAAGAATTATTGCTTCATTTTACAAAAGTCCTCTTGTTTGATATTTTCACAAAAACCAGAACAGTTTCTTCTGTTTGACCTCCAGAAGACATTTTCCTTGGGGTTCTGAGTTACTCTTAACTGAGGGCGTAATCTCAAATGAGTATTGTGGTCTCAAATGTAAAGGCTGAACAATCAATCACCCTGTTTAGGTTTGTTGTCATTTTATTTTGATAGGGCCGGGCCCTGAGTATGCAGATATCGTGTTTCTGGTGGACAGCTCTGATCACCTGGGAACTAACTCCTTCCCTTTTGTGAAAGCGTTCATCAACAAAATGATCAGCAGTCTGCCCATAGAGGCCCACAAGTACCGCGTGGCCCTGGGCCAGTACAGTAACCAGCTCCACAGTGCGTTCCAGCTGAGCACCTTCAAGAGCAGGAACCCCATGCTGACCCACCTCAAGAAGAACTTCGGCTTCATTGGCGGCTCCCTGAGGGTGGGCAACGCTCTTCGGGAGGCTCACAGGACCTACTTCTCTGCACCGGCCAGCAGGAGGGACAGGAAGCAGTTTCCCCCGATTCTGGTGGTCCTGGCTTCCGCGGAGTCTGAGGATGACGTGGAAGAGGCCTCCAAGGCCCTGCGGGAAGACGGGGTGAGGATCGTCTCTGTGGGGCTGCAGGATGCTTCTGAGGAGGAGCTGAAGGCCATGGCCACTGCTCAGTTCCATTTCAAGCTCCGGTCAGTCAGGGACCTTGGCGCGTTTTCCCAAAACATGACACAGATCATCAAGGAAGCCACCCAGTACAGGGATGGAGCCGCCCCTCCCGATATAGAAGGTAAGGAAGGCTTGGGTCCCATGCAGGCAGCTCTGCACCTTCCACCCTCATCTTCTGCAGCTTGAGTCCTAGTTCTGGTGATTCGCCACACTGAAGTCCTGGACATTTCTACACTTTCCTGTCAATTCCAACTGCCGTGTCTGCTTGTGTCTTTTCTCTGACAGGCATCCTCTTGCACTCATTTGTCTTCTCACAGCTTGGATGACTCCTGACATCATTTAAATCTCAGCCCCGTAGTCTTATCCTGTTGGAAGGCTTTCCTTTCAAATTTCTTTCGTGTGCCTCACAGTTCCCTTGCATGCTTGATGACAGAAGCGCCTCCCAGAGTGAATGATTACTCCTTTTTGTGTTGGTCTCCGCCAATGAACTGGTGGCATGTTGAGGGCAGAACTGGGCACTTAGATGTATCTATGTATTCTTCAGGCCTACACAGTGCCTGACAATGAGCTAGCATTCTATTTCTTTCTTTTTTTTAAAAGATTTTATTTATTTATTTGACAGAGAGAGACACAGCGAGAGAGGGAACACAAGCAGGGGGAGTGGGAGAGGGAGAGGCAGGCTTCCTGTTGAGCAGGGAGCCCAACGCGGGGCTTGATCCCAGGACCCTGGGATCATGACCCGGGTCGAAGGCAGACGCCTGACGACTGAGCCACCCAGGCTCCCCTAGCATTCTATTTCTTAATGAGCGAATAAATGGAAGTCTTACAGATGAAGAAAGAAGTTCCGAGTCTGTTCTCTGGCCCTCACAGTCCTGGCACAGTGTGAGGCCCATGGTGAATGCTCCGTAAATGCCTGTCAGCTAATACAGAGTGACACTAAATGGGAAGGATAACTTTCAAATGAGACCAGGCGGAGAAGAGTATACCCTCGGTTGTACAGTAGAGCCACAGTGGGCTATGGTCTTGAGCCCTCCATCTGCTGTGTTGGCTTATCCCCTCCTGCACTGTTTCTTTTTCCTTACACATGAAATCTCTCTAATGAGTGTCAGGACCTGCTAAAGACAGGAATTTGACTCATTCCCCCTCTCAGTTATCCAATCATTTTGTGCTTGTATTTTCTACATCTAAGACACATTTTTCTCCACACATTTTAACATTTTTGACATTAGGATGTGTCTTGCAATAATGCTATTTTTTTCAGTTTCTAAGAGCTGCCATTAAATAATAGCATACTTGACAGTAGACTGGATCTTCAAATTGAATATTGGAAATATTTCTGACAAGCTTATGGGTATGAACGAGACCCATGAATAGCTCAAATTGAACTAACTCAGCACCCTTTCTTGTATAATGTAGCACCTTAGCTATCACATCCCCCAACATAAAAATTTTCCCCAACTTATTTTCTGAGAGTCACCAAGAGTTTCTCGTGTGGCATCACAGGCCCTTCCTCTCCGGCTCCATCATCCTTGATGATGCCTGTTGTGTGCACAGCTGCCTGAGAGTAACACCTTACTTCAGTTACTGCAGCTGGTTTGCCTTGGGGGATGCTGTTTCTCAGCTTTATCTCAAAGCAGCCGCCCATCAGAACCACCAGGTGCCACATCCGCCTTCCCATCAGCCGCTGGACATCCCTGTTTTTCATACAGAAATGCAAAAGACCTCCTTCTCATCTGCTTACATTCTTGATCCCCTTGGCCAAAAGGAGGAATACTTACGACCCCCCTGACTTACAATGTCTCACGTGAAAAATGCTTTATTATGTCTTAAGTGAGTACTCCATGGAGACCTCAAAACAGAAGACTCTTGAGTACAAATAGTTTACTTGGCAGGTGATCCCAGACAGCATTAGGAAGGAATGGGTAAACTGAGACCGGAAGCTGCCTACGCAGTGTTGATGATCAGGCAGGCAGAACCGGCCAGTGCACAGCTCCAGAAAGGAGTGTGCCGTACTCATGAGAGGCTCCCACCATTCTCTCCAGAGTAGGGTAGAAAGAGTTCCTGGCAAAATGGATTTTCTTGGCTGCCTCCACACTTAGTTGGTAATGATGGGCCATTCTGAGCAGGTACTATCTAGTTCTAAGACTCAAGGAAGCCACTTGGTATGGTACAAAGTGCTCTGAACACAAGGTCAGAAGACCCAGACACTGCCACTAGCTGGCTGTGTGAACTTGGGGAATTGATGTCATCTCTCTGAGGCTTGCATCAGCATCCTCATTTGTAAGTGGTAGGAGGAGGATGACCTTGAAACTTCCTTTCTGCCCCACCGTTACTGATTCCATGGCTATAGCTATGGCCTGGTTTTTTAGTAGGACCAGTTCAGGCCTTAATAACATATAGACACTAACATAACATAATAAAATAAAATTTTAAAAAATTTAAAAATAAATAAATGACATATAGATTCCCTGAATAATAGGAAGTTTATTTCCCTTTAGCATTACAGGGCTGCTGATCAAGGTGACCAGCTGTCTCTCCTCTATTTAGATACTTGGGTTGGTGGTGGCTCTTCTATCTTCACGTATGACTTCCAGGGTGTCCTGGGAATTGTGACTTCTGAGGTGCCCTGGGGATTGTTGTACAGCTGGTGGGTGGGGAAAAAAGATGAAAGATCACTCATGGGAAGGTTTTGTGGGTTAAGCTTAGAAGAGACACACATTAGTTTTGCTCACATTTCATTATCCAGATTTTAGTCCCATGGCCACACCTAGCTGCAAAGTGAGGCTGGGAAGTCATGTCTAGCTCTATGCCCAAGAAGAGGAAATGGGTTTTACTGAGTGTTTACAAGGTTCTACCAGGTAGTGTTGCTTCTGAGGCACCAGGAAATCCCTTTCCTTCCACTCTCCTGATCTCTCAATCCTGCTGCCTTGGAGAAATAGCAAGTTCTTATGATTTATGTTCTTTTCCTTTCAGTGAAGAAACCCTCCTGTAACCCTCCACTCTGGGGACCTGGGAGATCCTTCAACTGTATAGGTGGCTGCTTAGTCTGTGCTCTGCAGGACAGTAGGATTTTACCACCTTCTTAGAGGGTTCTGTGTGCTGATTGTGCTTCTCACCTAATTTACTTCACAACAATATAGTACAACAAGGTTTTGCTTGATGGGATACTATCCTTGCCTTTAGAGGTTAAGAGTAAGAACTTCAGAGTCAGGGAGGTCTAGATTCAGACTCTGGCTTGCCTGCTAATGGCCTTGAATAAGTTATTTAACCTCTGAGCTTCAGTTTCCTTACCCATAATGTGAGGATAGTAGTGCCTACCTTGATATGGGTGAGATGGCTTGTATGGCATTTGGCACACAGTTTACTGTTATTCATAGTAATAGCTATTTGCAAATAAATACTAACCCGAGTAGGTCATGCTGGGAGTTTGTTTTAGCTAACTGCATGGGGTGCACAGCACATTGATAGATTTATGAGAATTATTTGTTTTTTAATTTTTTTATTGTTATGTTTATCACCATACATTACATCATTAGTTTTTGCTGTAGTGGTGCATGATTCATTGTTTGTGCATAACACCCAGTGCTCCACGCAGAACGTGCCCTCTTTAATAACCATCACCAGGCTAACCCATCCCCCCACCCTCCTTCCCTCTAGAAACCTCAGTTTGTTTTTCAGAGTCCATCATCTCTCATGGTTCATCTCACCCTCCGACTTACTCCCCTTCATTCTTCCCTTCCTGCTATCTTCTTCTTCTTTTTTTTTTCTTAACATATATTGCATTATTTGTTTCAGAAGTACAGATCTGTGATTCAACAGTCTTGCACAATTCACAGCGCTCACCATAGCACATACCCTCCCCAATGTCTATCGCCCAGCCACCCCATCCCTCCCACCCCCCACCACTCCAGCAACCCTCAGTTTGTTTCCTGAGGTGAAAAATTCCTCATATCAGTGAGGTCATATGATACATGTCTTTCTTTGATTGACTTATTTCACTCAGCATAACACCCTCCAGGTCCATCCACGTCGTTGCAAATGGCAAGATCTCATTCCTTTTTATGGCTGCATAATATTCCATTGTGTATATATACTACTGCTTCTTTAACCATTCATCTGTCGATGGACATCTTGGCTCTTTCCACAGTTTGGCTATTGTGGACATTGCTGCTATAAACATTGGGGTGCATGTACCCCTTCGGATCCCTACATTTGTATCTTTGGGGTAAATACCCAGTAGTGCAATTGCTGGATCATATCGTAGCTCTGTTTTCAACTGTTTGAGGAACCTCCACACTGTTTTCCAGAGGGGTCGCACCAGCTTGCATTCCCACCAACAGTGTAGGAGGGTTTCCCTTTCTCCACATCCCCGCCAACATCTGTTGTTTCCTGACTGGTTAATTTTAGCCATTCTGACGGGTGTGAGGTCATATCTCATTGAGGTTTAGATTTGGATTTCCCTGATGCTGAGCGATGTTGAGCACTTTTTCATGTGTCTGTTGGCCATTTGGATGTCTTCTTCGGAAAAATGTCTGTTCATGTCTCCTGCCCATTTCTTAATTGGATTATTTGTTCTTTGGGTGTTGAGTTTGATAAGTTTTTTATAGATTTTGGATACTAGCCCTTTATCTGATATGTCATTTGCAAATATTTTCTCCCATTCTGTCGGTTGTCTTTTGGTTTTGTGGACTGTTTCTTTTGATGTGCAAAAGCTATTTATCTTGATGAAATCCCAGTACTTCATTTTTGCCCTTGCTTCCTTTGCCTTTGGCGATGTTTCTAGGAAGAAGTTGCTGCGTCTGAAGTCGAAGAGGTTGCTGCCTGTGTTCTTCTTTAGGATTTTCATGGACTCTTGTCTCACGTTTAGGTCTTTCAACCATTTGGAGTCTATTTTTGTGTGTGGTGTAAGGAAATGGTCCAGTTTCATTCTTCTGCATGTGGCTGTCCAATTTTCCCAACACCATTTGTGGAAGAGACTGTCTTTATTCCACTGGACATTCTTTCCTGCTTTGTCAAAGATGAGTTGACCATAGAGTTGAGGGTGCATTTCTGGGCTCTCTATTCTGTTCCATTGATCTAGGTGTCTGTTTTTGTGCCAGTACCATACTGTCTTGATGATGACAGCTTTGTAATAGAGCTGGAAGTCCGGAATTGGGATGCCGCCAGCTTTGCTTTTCTTTTTCAATATTCCTCCGGCTATTCGGGGTCTCTTCTGGTTCC
>NW_027397063.1:121110484-121132576 GCF_003265705.2 Callorhinus ursinus | reverse complement strand
GAGTTGAGGGTCCATTTCTGGGCTCTCTATTCTGTTCCATTGATCTATGTGTCTGTTTTTGTGCCAGTACCATACTGTCTTGATGATGACAGCTTTGTAATAGAGCTGGAAGTCCGGAATTGGGATGCCGCCAGCTTTGCTTTTCTTTTTCAATATTCCTCCGGCTATTCGGGGTCTCCTCTGGTTCCATACAAATTTTAGGATTATTTGTTCCATTTCTTTGAAAAAAGTGGATGGTATTTTGATGGGGATTACATTGAATGTGTAGATTGCTCTAGGTAGCATTGACATCTTCACAATGTTTGTTCTTCCAATCCATGAGCATGGAACATTTTCCCATTTCTTTGTGTCTTCTTCAATTTCTTTCATAAGTATTTTATATTTTCTGAATACGGATCCTTTGCCTCGTTGGTTAAATTTATTCCTAGGTATCTTATGGTTTTGGGTGGAACTATAAATAAGATCGACTCCTTGATTTGTCTCTCTTCTGTCTTGTTGTTGGTGGATAGGAATGCCACTGATTTCTGGGCATTGATTTTATATCCTGCTACTTGACTGAATTCCTGTATGAGTTCTAGCAGTTTTGGGGTGGAGTCTTTGGTTTTCCACATAGAGTATCATATCATCTGCAAAGAGTGAGAGTTTGACTTCTTCTTTGCCGATTTGGATGCCTTTGATTTCTTTTTGTTGTCTGATTGCTGTGGCTAGGACTTCTAGTACTATGTTGAATAGCAGTGGTGATAGTGGACATCCCTGCCGTGTTCCTGACCTTAGGGGAAAAGCTCTCAGCTTTTCCCCATTGAGAATGATATTCGCTGTAGGTTTTTCATACATGGCTTTTATGATATTGAGGTAGGTACCCTCTATCCCTATACTCTGAAGAGTTTTGATCAAGAAAGGATGCTGTACTTTGTCAAATGCTTTTTCTGCATCTATTGAGAGGATCACATGATTCTTGTTCTTTCTTTTGTTAATGTCTTGTATCACGTTGATTGATTTGCGTATGTTGAACCAACCTTGCAGCCCAGGGATAAATCCCACTTGGTCATGGTGAATAATCCTTTTAATGTACTGTTGGATCCTATTGGCTAGTATTTTGGTGAGAATTTTTGCATCCATGTTCATCAAGGATATTGGTCTGTAATTCTCCTTTTTGATGGGGTCTTTGTCTGGTTTGGGGATCAAGGTAATGGTGGCCTCATGAAATGAGTTTGGAGGTTTTCCTTCCATTTCTATTTTTTGGAACAGTTTCAGGAGAATAGGTATTAATTCTTCTTTAAATGTTTGGTAGAATTCCCCTGGGAAGCCATCTGGCCCTGGGCTTTTGTTTGTTGGGAGATTTTTGTTGACTGCTTCCATTTCCTTAGTGGTTATAGGTCTGTTCAGGTTTTCTATTTCTTCCTGGTTCAATTTTGGTAGTTGATACATCTCTTGGAATGCACCCATTTCTTCCAGGTTATCTAATTTGCTGGCATAGAGTTGCTCATAATATGTTCTTAGAACTGTTTCTATTTCTTCGGTGTTGGTTGTGATCTCTCCTCTTTCATTCATGATTTTGTTGATTTGGGTTATTTCTGTTTTCTTTTCGATAAGTCTGGCCAGGGGTTTATCAATCTTGTTAATTCTTTCAAAGAACCAGCTCCTAGTTTCGTTGATCTGTTCTACTGTTCTTTTGGTTTCTAGTTCATTGATTTCTGCTCTGATCTTTATGATTTCTCTTCTCCTGCTGGGTTTAGGCTTTCTTTCTGTTACTCCCATTCCTTTCAATGTAGGGTTAGGTTGTGTATTTGAGACCTTTCTTGTATCTTGAGAAAGGCTTGTATTGCTATATACTTTCCTCTCAGGACTGCCTCGCTGTATTCCAAAGATTTTGAACAGTTGTGTTTTCATTTTCATTGGTTTCCATGAATTTTTTTAATTCTTCTTTAATTTCCTGGTTGACCCATTCATTCTTTAGTAGGATGCTCTTTAGCCTCCATGTATTTGAGTTCTTTCCGCCTTTCCTCTTGTGATTGAGTTCTAGTTTCAAAGCATTGTGGTCTGAAAATAGGGAATAATCCCAATCTTTTGGTATCGGTTGAGACCTGATTTGTGACCTAGGATGTGATCAATTCTGGAGAATGTTCCATGGGCACTAGAGAAGAATGTGTATTCCGTTGCTTTGGGATGGAATGTTCTGAATATGTCTGTGAAGTCCATTTGGTCCAGCGTTTCATTTAAAGTCTTTATTTCCTTGTTGATCTTTTGCTTAGATGATCTGTCCATTTCAGTGAAGGGGGTGTTAAAGTCCCCCACTATTATTGTATTGTTGTCAATGTGTTTCTTTGCTTTTGTTATTAATTGCCTTATCTAATTGGCTGCTCCCATGTTAGGGGCATAGATATTTACAATTGTTAGATCTTCTTGTTGGATAGACCCTTTAAGTAGGATATAGTGTCCTTCTTCATCTCTTATTACAGTCTTTGTTTTAAAATCTAATTTGTCTGATATAAGAATTGGCACCCCAGCTTTCTTTTGGTGTCCATTAGCATGGTAAATGGTTTTCCACCCCCTCACTTTCAATCTGGGGGTGTCTTTGGGTCCAAAATGAGTCTCTTGCAGACAGCATATCGATGGGTCTTGTTTTTTAATCCACTCTGATAGCCTGTGTCTTTTGATTGGGGCATTTAGCCCATTTACATTCAGGGTAACTATTGAAAGATATGAATTTAGTGCCACTGTATTGCCTGTAAAGTGACTGTGACTGTATATTGTCTGTGTTCCTTTCTGATCTATGCCGCTTTTAGGCTCTCCCTTTGCTTAGAGGACCCCTTTCAATATTTCTTTTAGGGCTGGTTTTGTGTTTGCAAATTCCTTTAGTTTTTGTTTGTCCTGGCAGCTTTTTATCTCTCCTTCTCTTTTCAATGACAGCCTAGCTGGCTATAGTATTCTTGGCTGCATATTTTTCTCGTTAATGCTCTGAAGATATCATGCCAGTCCTTTCTGGCCTGCTAGGTCGCTGTGGATAGGTCTGTTGCCAATCTAATGTTTCTACCAGTGTAGGTTACATATCTTTTCTCCCGAGCTGCTTTCAGGATTTTCTCTTTGTCTCTGAGACTTGTAAGTTTTACTATTAGATGTCGGGGTATTGACCTATTTTTATTGATTTTGAGAGGGCTTCTCTGTGCCTCCTGGATTTTAATGCCTGTTTCTTTCCCTAACTTAGGGAAGTTCTCTGCTATAATTTGCTCCAATATACCTTCTGCCCCTCTCTCTCTTTCTTCTTCTTCTGGGATCCCAATTATTCTAATGTTGTTTCGTCTTATCGTATTGCTTACCTCTTGCATTCTGCCCTCGGGATCTAGTAGTTATTTATCTCTCTTTTTCTCCACCTCTTTATTTTCCATCATTTGGTCTTCTATATTGCTGATTCTCTCTTCTGCCTCATTTATCCTAGCAGTTAGTGCCCCCATTTTTGATTGTACCTCATTAATAGCCTTTTTGATTTTGACTTGATTAGATTTTAGTTCTTTTATTTCTCCAGAAAGGGTTTCTCTAATAACTTCCATGCTGTTTTCAAGCCCAGCTAGTATCTTAAAGTCATGATTCTGACCTCTAGGTCCGACATCATACTAATGTCCACATTGAGTAGGTCCCTGGCAGACGGTACTACCTCTTGTTCTTTTCGCTGAGGTGATTTTTTCGTCTTGTCATTTTGTCCAGAGGAGACTAGGTGAATGAGAGAACAAAATGCTAACAGGTTAACAACGTCCCCAGCAAATATACTCTATACAAATCAGAAAAGACCTGAAACCAGGGGACAAGAAAGGGAAAGAAAGAAAAAAGAAAGAGAAAAAAAAAAAAAAAGAAAAAGATAAAAACAAACAAAACAAAACAAAAAACAGAATATGATCAAATATGATCAGGCTAGTGCATAGATCAGTGCCAAACACTAAATTTTGGGTGTATTTTGGTCTGTTAGAAGAAAGTGCCTCCTAAAATTTTAAAGGAAGAAAGACATATATGTACAAAATAAGTGTTGATACAATGAAGGGATGGAAGATGACTGTAAAGATGAAAATCATAAAAGGTTTTATAAATGGAATTGATAAGATAAGAAGTTGTTTGAAAGAAGAAAGAAGAAGATTTTAAAAAAAGAAAAAAGGGAGATTCTGTGATTAGGCAGGAGACTAGAACAAAGCCATACACTAGTGATTTAGGGTATATTTTGATCTGTTAGAAGAAACTGTATCTCTAAATTTTAAAGAGAGAAGAACTTATATATAGATGCCAAAAATAAGGGTAACTACTATGAAGGGATAAAATATGACTCTAAAAATGAAAAATAAAAAATATTTTTTTAAAACAAGGGATTGGTAAGATGTTGGTTGAAAAAGGGAAAAAGAAAAATTCAAAAAAAACCCCACAAAAAACAGTTTAAAAAATTAACTTTGAAAAACTAATGAATCATGGTAAAAAAGCCTTGAATTCTATGGGCAGTATTCCCCTAGCGCTGGAGTTCTCCCGTTCTCCTTGATCGGTAAACTTGGTCTTGGCTTGCTGGCTGTTTGTGCTGATCTTCTGGGGGAGGGGCCTGTTGCCGTGGTTACCAAATGTCTTTGCCAGAGGCGGAATTGCCCCGCCTTTGTCAGTCGGGCTAAGCAAGCTGCTTGGGTTTGCTCTCAGAAGCTTTTGTTCCCTGCAAGCTCTCGATACAGCTTTGGAGGACCAGGGTGAAAATGGTGGCCTCCCACTCTCTGCCCATAGGAGCTGAGAACTCGGGGCCCCACCCCTCAGTGCGCCCCCCAGAGAAAAGCAGTCACTCCCGTCTCCCCGGTTTCCGGCCACACTCCGTGCTCACCCAGCCTTTGACCGAGCGTTTCTATCTCTGGCACCTGACTTGGTGTGGAGTCTCCAAACCCATCAGATCCCTGAGGTGCACTCCCACGCCGCTCTTCCCAGGGGAGGAAGGGGAGTCTCCCCTGCTCTGCTGCTTGTTGGGTCCCTGCTGGAGACGCAGTGGCCTGAGTGGGCCACGGATCACAGTTTATGGCCACCCTGTGCTGAGAGCCCGCGCCTCAGCTCCATCTCTGCAGCGGGCTTCCCCGCTCTGATACCTGGGAGCTCTGCTGCACTCAGGCACCCCCGGTCTTTCTGTGACCCCAAGGGTCCTGAGTCCACACTGTCCCGCGAGGTTTCCACCTCCTGCTTAGCCACTGGAGTGACGTCCCTCAGCGGAACCAACTTCCAAAAGTTCCAATTTTGTGCTCCACGGCTCTATCACTTGCCAGAAGCGGCCGACGAAGGCCCCCGCCCCCACCATCCATCCTCCAGTGAATCGGAGGCGATTCACTTCTCTGCACGTCCTACCTTCTAGAAAGTGGTCGCTTTTCTGTTCAGAGAGTTGTTGCTATTCTTTTCTTCGATCTCTTGTTGAGTTCGTAGGTGTTCAGAATGGTTTGATCCGTATCCAGCTGAATTCCTGAGACCAGACAAAATCCAGGTCTCCTACTCCTCCGCCATCTTGCTCCGCCCCCCGTATGAGAATTATTTTTAATTTGAGTTCTCACTAGGCACCAGGTACTGGAGGGATAGAGATAAATAAGACATATCTTCTGGTTTATAGAGCTCATAATCCTAATGGGTAGCTGTTGGCAAGATTGAGCTTATCTCTTGGCTAAGCTTTCCACAGATATCATTCCTCCACCCATGCCTGGAGTAGGCATTTTCTGTACATATGATGTACTGTTCCCTGAATTCCAGAGTTATACGACCAACTGCATACCTGGCATCTTCAATAATATCCCAAACTTAGCATGACTGAAATGGAACTTTTGAATCCCCCTTGCAACTTGTTCTTTCTACTGTCTTCCCTGTCTTGGAAAAAGATACCACCAATATCCACTCAGTTGTTCATGCCAAAAACCTATTTTTCACCACTTCCTCTTTGTCTCTTAACACTAGCATCCAATTTATCATCAAGCCCCTCTCTGTTCTACCTTTAATTCATGTATCAAAACTACCCTGTTGTTTCATCTTACCTGCTATTATGCTTGTCCAAGAAACATGATCTCTTTCCTGGACTAGGGCAATTGTTTCTTAATGGATATCCTTGAATTTGTTATCTCTCCTCAGCAACTGGGATGATATTTGAAAGATCGTGTGACTCCCATACGACTCAGGAGCCACTTCTCTCTGGTCTCATCCATCACTGTTCCCCTCACACACTCTCACCAGATGCTCTGGTCTTCTTGTTCTCACCTCCTCCTATTCCTTCTGCCAGAATTCCTCTTCCTTCAGGACACATGGCTGAATTCTTCTCTTCGTGCCTCAGCCCAAATGCAATCCTCTTAGAGAGGCCTTCCCTGACTTCTTTTATCTCATGTAAGTTAGTCCTCATCCCACCTCCCCAGAATAGTAACTCAGTTGACTGACTTGTTTTAGTTCCTTGTGAGCACTGAAATAATATAATCTAGTTATCTGTCCTCCCCATAGAATGTGAGCCTCCTGAGGTCAAAGATATTTCTGTTAACCCAACCCTGCCTGGCACTTGAGAGTGGTGGTGGACATGGAGGTGGTGATGGTAGATATGGTGGTTGTGGTGATGGTGGTGGTTGGTGGTAGTGATGGTGGTTTGGGAATAGTTGTTGGTAGTAGTAGAGGTAGAGGTAGAGATGGTGGTGGTGGAGGTATAGGTGGTGGTTGGTTGGTGATGTTTGGGGTGATAGTAGAAGTGGATGTGGGGGCATTGGTGGGTGTTGATGGTGGTGGGGGTGAGAGGGGTAGCGGTTAGTGGTGGTTGGTGCTGGGGTTGTTGTACTGGTGGTGATGGTGGTTATGAAGATCATGATGGTGGTGGTGGTGGGGAGTGATAGAAGAGTTGGTAAGAAGCATTTTTCAGAGAGAAGGAACATTATTGCAAAGACTCTGAAGTCAGTGACCTTGTAAGTCTTGTTCAGAATTTTTATCTGTTGTTTATTAAAAGAAAACAGTGCTAACTACATCTGTCATGACTACCTCTATTTTCACTAATGCCTTTTGACAATCTGTAAAGTGCCTTCCTCACTCTGGGCCAGTGGTTTGTACTAATCTTCCTGCTTTTTTTTTCTCTCCGTAGTTCCCTTCCCAGTGGCCTGTCAGAAAGATTCATTAGCTGACCTCATGTTCCTAGTGGATGAGTCAGTTGGCACCAGACAAAATTTAAGGTACCTGCAGAATTTCCTCAGGAACATTGCCACCTCCATGGATGTGAGGTACAGCTGCACACGCCTTGGACTTATGAGTTACAGTGATAGAGCCAAGATTATTTCCTTTCTAAATTCAAGCACAACCCAGTATGAATTTCAGGAGCAAATCCAGAAGCTTTTTGTCCAGGCTGGGAAATCCAATGCTGGGGCTGCCATTGAGAAGATGAGGCTAGAAGCCTTCTCAGAGTCAACTGGCAGCAGAAGGGACCAGGGAGTGCCTCAGATCGCAGTCTTGGTCACTCACAGACCATCAACTGATGAAGTGCGCGATGTCGCAATACAGCTTCGGCTGCAGGATGTGACTGTATTTGGCGTGAACATCCAAGGGGCTGACAACACCCAGTTAGAAGAAATAGTGTCTTACCCTCCGAGACAAATGGTTTCCATGCTCAAGTCCTATGCAGACTTGGAAGCTTACAGTAAAAACTTCCAGAAAAAGCTCCACAATGAAATTTGGTCCCAAATTTCTACTCGTGCTGAGCAAATGGACCTTGACAGAACAGGTATGTTTAAAACAAAACAAAACAAAACAAAACAATTTTCTTATTATAAAAGTAATATGAGTAATGGCCTAGAGTAGGGGCAGGAGTGAGGACTGACTGTAATGCATGAGGGAACTTTGGTAGTTAGGGAAATAGTCTAAGACTAGATTTTGGTTTTGGTTGCAGAACTTTATAAATTTACTAAAAATCATCAAATGATTACAAAGGGTGAATTTTTTAGTGTGTAGATCGTACCTCAATAAAATGTAAAAAAGTAATATGTGTGAATTATAAAATAGTTTAATAATATTGATGAACGTGAAGAAAATAAAATAATTTATAAACCTGTCTTTCAGATAAAACCATTTTTAACATTTATTTCTCATGTCTTTTGGTTTCTTCTCTCTCCCTATTACTTATGTACACACACACACACACACACACACACATTTTATTTTTACTTATTTATTGACTTAGGAGGGGGAGGGACAGAGGAACAGGGCAAAAGAGAATCTTAAGTAGGCTCCACGTCCAGTGTGGAGCCAGACTTGGGGTTTGGTCTCATGACCCTGAGCTCATGGCCTGAGCTGAAATCAAGAGTTGAAAGCTTAACCTGCCGAGCCACCCAGGTGCCCACATACACATTTTTAAAAGATGGTATAGCATCAGATGTCTTAGTGCTGCCCAACAGAACTTTCTGTGATTAAATGTTCTCCATTGGCGCTGTCCAGTAAGGCAGTCACTGGCCACATGTGACTATTGAGCACTTGAAATGTGACTAGTGTAACTGAGGCTCTGAATTTTAAATTTAATTTTAATTCAATTTAGTTTTGATAGCCACATGTAGCTGATGGCTATTGTACCGTACAGTGCAGGAATATATAGTTGGGTAATACAAATTACATTTGGATGTGACCAACAGAAATAAAAACAGCAGTTAACCATGAGGATGAAACTATTTTTTTCTGTTTCACAAATAAGTCCTAAGGTAGGTAGACAGAGCTGGTGTGGTATACCACAGTGTCAGGAACCCTGTCTCTCTCTACATTATTTTTTTGCCATTTGTAGTTTTTATTCCCAGGATCATAGTCCAAGATAATTGCTCCTAGTGTCACATTCATATGCAACAAGCAAGAATGATAAAAAAAGAAGGAAGTAGGCAGGCTTCCACCTTTTTCTTCAAAGATATTCCCAGAAATTACACATATCATTTCTGTTTACATCCTGGTGGCCAGAACTTAGTCACATGTCACACCTTTGTAAAAATGGGAGCTGGAAAATGTAGTCTTTATTTAGGGCTGCCAGTATCTTGGTAAAAACTGGGGGTTTAATTAGTGTATTATAGGCGACAATAATATTGGGGATAACCAGTATTATCATCCTTACCCACTTTTCTGTCAACCTTGTATCATGAACTTTCATCCATTTCCTTAAATATTATTTTGCAACATTCTTTTTAAGTTGGCAATAAAATTCCACGGTATGAATGGAATATAATTTGTTTAACATATCCTAAACTGTTGGATACATAGGTCGTTACACGTGTCTTTCCCTTCTAAACATCTTGGATAATATCATCCTTGCACCTATATCTTTATGTACAACCATGAATATTTTTGCACTTTTTGATCTTTTCTATTATGTTTGTCTTCCATCATTCTAGTGAAGATATCCTAGTTAAGATGCACTATGAATCTGCTATAGTTTTACTAAGCTCTTTTCAAAGGTACATATCAAGAGATACTTGATGTGACTTTGTGTTTACCTAATTCTGAGATACCTGTTGTCTTCATACATTTCCTTTGTGGATAAAATGCTTCTGAACAATTGGAACTGGAATTTGGCAGAACTCACATGGAAAAGAATTGTAATCTTCCAATGGTATTAAAGGCCAATTTTAAACTCAGACCCGTCGGTTGAAGGTTTAAGAATTCATCCTGGGCCAGCCCTGGATTTTCTGTGGCATGTATACATTACACACAGGAGCAAGAAACAAGTCCTCTGTTCCCTCCTGAGTGACCTGTGGGGGAATTCCCCAAGGGGCAGCCACCTTGATCTAGTACCAATTATTAGGGCACAGGAGGGATGTGTAGTGTGGTCTCTTTGGAGACTTTACAATCATGTGACAAATAAATTATTATTTTCATTATAGAAATTCTAAATGGGAAGTTATGGGACCAAGGCTAGAGGCAAGGGCCATCCAAGGGGGATAGCTGTTCTTCATAAGGCCTCGGTATGTGGCTTTTTATTAATTCAGTGGCTCTCAAAAATTGGTACCTGACTCAGGTTGGGTTCCTCAAAAGTAGATGCCAGAGAAGGCTTTGTGTGAAATTGATATATTAGAAAATATACCCAGGGAAAACTGGAGATTGGTACTAAAGTGAGGGTTGGGACCAGGAAGGGAAGGATGATAAGCCAAGTCCCATGGAGGTTCAATTCTACAGGGCCATTCTAGAGACAGTGTAGGTTAAACCTTAGAATTGTCCCAGTCAGGGGGCAGTGTATCTAGAGAATTTATATTCCAGCACATGAGAGAATGTACATTTCCAGGCACTTCTTCAAGCCCCAGGCAAAGAAGGCTCTAGCATACTGAGCGCAACCTACCCACAAACAGACACAGGTGTGAGCCCTTAGAATGAGAGTGTTAGGAGCCAATGGGCACAGAAATGGTAGAGTTTGAGGGGATACAGGCTAAGCACCAACCGTATCTGCTGCGAACTTATCAGAGTTTCCTGGGGAGTTTATCACTAATTCATTGGCCCAAGCCCTCCCCAAAACCTAATGAATCAGTCTCAAAGTAGGGCCTGGGCACTTGCATTTTAGTAAGGTCCCTTATAAACTCCTGTTAGCAATGTTTGAGAATCTTGATCTTAGTGAATTTGCCATGGTCTAGAGTATGATGACCAGCTTTGTAGTTTCAGAATGGTCAAACACAGAGAACCAATCTATATTGACTTAGTCACTGTATCCACCACATCTGTCACAGAGTAGGTAGCCAGTTTTTTAAATGAGATTTCATTAAATCAGGAAGAGATTCACATTAATCAAACCAAGAGACTGATGTATAGAAAAAGAGTGGCAGTTATATTTATGACTGTCAGTGCCCAGGGGCCTGGACATACATGTCCTCTGAGAAGTACATTTTCTGCCTATAGGCATGCATACTGAGAAACTAAATTGAAATCAGGATATTGCTGGAGGTTGCAGAATCAGAGCAATGGAATTAGTTCTATGACTGAAATGTCTAGTATCATTCAATTGGGTAGATGACTCTATTTTAAAGTCAAAATATACATCTCTCTCTCTCTATCTCTATCTCTGTATAACTGTATGGGTGAGACCTTTGGGCCAGGTGACACATTCTTCTTCAACATTGTCCAAACATTTTGTGATGATGGCAACATTCTGTATTTACACTGTTGGATACAATAGTCACTAGCTACATGGGGATGTTAATAACTTGAAATGTAGCTAGTGCAACTAAATAGCTGATTTTTGAATTTTATTGAATTTTAAGTAGTTTAAATTTACCTTTTAATAGCAACATGTGACTAGGGGCTAGTGTATTGGACAGCACAGCTCCAAGGGCATGGCCTTGGTTACCCACCGTGACTCACATTTTTTTTCTCCTTCATTGCTGACCACCACTGTATTTATTCTGAAAAAAAACCCTGATTCTTCCTCATTAGGTATATAAATCAATCCATTCTGGTTGCTATTAAGTTTTGCTGGCCTGAGATTAATCCTATCTTTTGCAGATAACTGCTTATCTTTGCCCTAATATTTTATGTATTGATTTCATAGTTTAATTCTCAGGTCCCAACTTATTTCCAGTATTTCTGATGTCTTAAGGACCAACTCCCCATAGCCTGAAGTAGTGTCAATAGCTACAAGTTGCCAAAAAGCTGTCAAGAAAGAAAATATTGTGAAATGACTAAATTATCTTGTATTTTAAAGATCTTTTCACAGACTCAACCAGATAATTGCACAAGTAACCTAAATTTTAAAAGTATGCTCTTTCTCCTACCCAATTTCAGTAATTGATAGAGTTGTAAATAGATAATTATTAAAGTTAAAGCATGTTTTCATAGAATCTACTTAACAAAGGAAGGAATATTGAGATCTCTTTTATTTAAAATTTTTTGTTGAAATCTTGTGATGTACCAGGTATACTAGGTGGAAACAAAGAAGGAGGCAGTTTCTGCCCTCGTGGGGCTGACACTCTGTGGCAGGAAGCAGTCTGTGCTCATGAACAAATGAATAAGATAACTTCAAAAAGTATGGGTATCATAGAGAAAATAAGATAATAGGATAGGCAATGACTGATGTGTTTTAGCTAGAGGGGAAGAGAGGGCCTTTTTGAAGAACTGGCATTTGAGTTGGCATATCCATGATGAGATAAGAAGGAACCAGCTATGTGAATATTTAGGGGGAAGAATATTCCGGAAGAGAGAAGGGCAAGTGCAAAAGCCCTGGGGCACTTTGAATGTATGGAAAGCAGTCCAGCATGGTTGGAGCACAGTGAGTAAGATGAAGAATTGCTAGAAATAGGGTCTGAGAGAAAAGCAGGGAGAAAATTCAGTCCAGTTTTTTATTTTTAAATTCTAAATGCAATGATAAACCACTTAAGTAGAAGAGTAATATGATCTGGTCCTAGTTTTAAATATAGTGTTCTAGTTGCTCCAGGAAGAAGAGGTTATCGGGGAAGTAAGAGCAGTTGGTCTTCTCCTCCATTCTATTTCTCAAGAAATGATAAGGCATAAACTGTCCAAAAAGTCACGTGTCAATACTAGAAAAACAATTTAACTTGCAGCCAGGAGACTTGGGAATCTGGTCCTTCCTTTTAATTAACTGGCTGTGTGACCTGAGACAAAGCACTGGAGGTCACTCTGTTTCAGTGATAGGATCATTGTTGTGAATTTCAAAGGAGAAAATGGGCATGAACAGGTTTGATGAAGCAGACAGACTCTGTGCAAATGATGAAGAATTCTCATTCTCTAGAACCTTCATGGTCTCATGTTCCTCTATAGACCCTCTTGCAAAGTTCTCCCCAGAGTCTCTGTAATTAACAAAGAATGCATTTTCCACTTCCTTTTTTTTTTTTTTTTTTTTGCAGGCTGTATAGATACAAAAGAGGCTGATATCTATTTCCTCATTGATGGCTCAACCAGCATACAGAGAAAACACTTTGAGCAAATCAAGGAATTTATGTTGGCTGTGACAGGAATGTTCAGCATTGGCCCAGACCAAGTCCAAGTTGGAGCTGTGCAGTATTCACATAAGATGAGAGTGGAGATTTATATCAGTGACAGTTCTAATTATGTGAACTTAAGAAATGCTATTTTGAACATTGAGCAACTCCAAGGCAACACCCATACCGGGGAGGCCCTGGATTTCATGCTGTCAAGAATAAAAGAGGATAGGAAGCGTAGGACAAGCAAGGTTCCCTGTTACCTCATTGTGCTGACTGATGGGAGGTCCACCGATGAAGTCCTGGAGCCTGCTGAGAGATTAAGGGCTGAGCAAGTCACCATTCATGCTGTTGGCATTGGGGAGGCTAACAAAGCACAACTCCAACAAATTGCTGGGGAAGAAGAAAGGGTTAGCTTTGGGCAGAACTTTGATTCTTTAAAAAGCATAAAAAATGAAGTTGTTCAAAGAATTTGCACTGAAAAAGGTAAGCAAAACAAAAAAGTACAGAGAATACTCTGTACTTCATTAGGTACTTTGGGCAGACTAATAGCTGGGCTGAGACAAGAAGTGATGTGACCAGTTGTCTGGTTAACATTTTGCTAACTTCCTTTATCACCAGGGAGGGATTCAGCACCTTTAAACCAATTGCCAATATTGGAAAATCCCTCTGTAGACAGATGCCCTGAGGCCATCTTGAAAGTCATAAGTAGGAAGGTTGCTGAGAATATTGTGGCCTTGCCAAAGCCCACTGGTGTGGCGTGTAAGAGACTCTCTCCTGTGTGTGCACGTGTGTGCATGTGCGTGTATGTGAATGTGTATGTGCATGTGCTAGTTAAAACAGATGAGCACAGTGGAAAGAAAATGGGCTCTGGCTTTAGGATCCAACTCACTTTCCTACCTGACCCTCAAACTTCCTCATCTACTAAGCAAGGGTAACACCTACATCATAGGATCCTTATAGGTTTAGCATAACACACATCAACCATCATTTCTCTATTATGAATGCATATCTAGTACACATATAACAATTGCTTATTTCTATTTGTAACAGAAACACATATTTGCATTTTCATTCTGACTAAAACTCATGTAACAAAAGTTAGGAAGAACAATTTGCAAATTCCTCTACCTGATTGTGATTTCTTTTATTAGTAATAGCCACTTACTAATTAAAGATGATATGTGTTGATTGCTAGTATTAGCACATGAAAATTTCATGTGCTGAGGCATGTTAACTTATTGGTTAAGATAAAGGATGCTGGAGTCAATGAGTCAAAGTTCAAACCCCAACCTTATTAGCTGTGGACCTCGAACGGGTTACATACTGTCTACCTGCCTTCATCCCTGTGTGCAGGCCTAGTGAAGCTTGAAGGTGATAATGCATGTGGAACACTTAAAATAATGCACGTGGGCACCTAGTAACTGCCACATAAAAAGAAGCTATGGTAGAAGTTGGTTAATGTATTCACTGATGAGAAAAATAAAAGAATTTTCACTTATTTGAACTTACAAAAGTGAAAAAGTTTTGGGATTTTCTGAGTCACTAAAATAAAAAACTAGATAAGCAATGCAACTAATGAATCATTGAATATTACATCAAAAACTAATGATGTACTGTATGTTCGTAACTGAACATAATAAAAAAAGGCAAAAAACAAAAAAAAAAGAACAAAAAAGAAAAATGGATAAGCAAATAAGTGGAGCTCACAGCAAAATCCCAAATCACAATATTGTTCATTATTCTCCCCATTATGGACAGTAGTTGGGTCTAGAAAAAGTACAAGAGTAAAAGTTCCCCAACGTTTCCTGGGGTTGATGCAAAGAAAAGTAAAAGGGTTCCAGGAAACAGAAAACAGATTGTATCTCAATCTTTCAAGGGAGACGGGCCTGGGCCAGTGTGAGGAGGTGCAGTTCATCTCCTGTGGGTCAGGTAGTTGCAGTGCAGGTGCCTGAGCACTGCACACCTGAGAGGAGGCAAGCTATGGATAAGGAAATGAGCCATAAGATGGTGAACAGAGGCAAGGAAACTAAGGAACCAAAGCCTGAGGACCTAGAAAAACACTGACTAGTCTCAGAGCAGATGCACATGGAGTGAGACACAGTGTATTTATTGTTTAGGGGGCAAGAAAAGGGGCTGTAACAAAAAGACCCCAAACTACACAATGAAGGGTATTATTTCTCTTTTGTATAATGGTCCAGGGTGACTAGTACAGGTCTAGCAGAGAGGCTATTCTGTGCTCAACACATAGCTCCCATCTTTAGGTCAAAAGTGAAGCTCTGGTTCTCTTCACCTTGCATTTGTGGAAAGGGAGAAAGGGCCATATGAGCCCACTACACTCAATTGTTTTAATGTTAAGATCCAGAAGTGGGCAAGTCACTTCTGCTCATATCTATTGACCAAAACTTAGTCACAGGCCCATGTGTAGCTTCAAGGAAGGCTAGGAAATACGGTCTTTTCCTGGGCAGTCATCTGTCTAGTTGAAACTACATTGACATGGAGGGATGGGAGACCGGATATTAGAGGAGGGGAAGCAGTCTTGTCACAAACAGATATAAGGAGGTAGACCTTGTGAATACTAAACCACATGTAAAAGTCTACTCCTTTCCATATGTTTCATGGAAGGGAGGCTTCCACACTTCACAGCAGTGGGGCCTTGCCAAGGCCACAAAGATACTTAGTGACCTCTCTATTGATGACTTTCAAGATGGCCCCAGGCAGCTTGGATCTTAAATGGTGGTTTTAATGTTCCCTGGTGGGCCTTACATAAATCATTAAAAAATAATAAGCATTGTTTTATTCTTCTTTGACTAATACTAATTGTTTATTTTCAAATAGTATGGGATAGACTCTGTGAGTGTTGAGGGAAGGACCGCTAAGAGAATGGCAGTGACAGCAGGTAGGCCAAAGAGATAAAACTAAAGAGATACCTGCTAATGACAATATATTTACATATTATATATAGAGAGATAGATAGATGTACTCACACATACCTGTACAATGAATTAGTAACACTGGATTTTTTCTATGGCTTATAGAAATTGGTCTTTGATGTGTACATCCATGTACATACACATATATATGTATACAAAAATATGTCCATTTCCAGTCAGTAGCATATCTACAAATTTTATATATAAATAAAGTAATAGTCCATGCTGAATGGATATGTGCTTACTAATGCACTTATTATCTCTAGTAATAAAGTTTCTCATCCCAATTTTTAATATTGATTTATAATGTTTATCAAATCACTTTAAATTATCCAAGAAAATAATGGCATATAGAGATTGCTTAGAATTTTGTGTTTCTACATTGTATATAAAACCCTGAAATATTAGTCCCATGAGTGTAGGGAACTGATTGCTTTTTCTCGGATTCCTTTTTTTGATCATCATTGCATCCTTTAACACATAACCTGATACTTGGCATTTCATACACCTCAAGAATTATGAATAAATGAATTACAGACAAATGAACGATGCATAAATGAATATATGCTTTGGAGTTGCATTTCCTCTTTAAAACTTCTTGGATTTGGTGGATTTCTGATTCAGGGTTGTAGTCAGCAGGACTCTACTACAGCAGCAGATAAAATTTTCAAATGCGGTAGCAGGTGCTTGAGTTAATTTCTGATGTTTTCTGACTAATGCATTTATTTCTGTCTTATTGTTTCTCTATATTCTGAAAATCATGTCAACCTGCCTCATTTCTGGTCTTTTTGACAACATGCAGGATGTGAAGACATGAAGGCTGACATCATGTTTCTGGTGGACAGTTCTGGCAGTATAGGACATGAAAATTTTGGAAAAATGAAAACCTTCATGAAAAACCTATTAGCTAAGATTCAGATTGGTCCAGACAGAACTCATATTGGTGTCATTCAGTTCAGTGATAAAACTCAGGAAGAATTCCAGCTTAATAAATACTTTACACAAAACGAAATTTCTGATTCAATAGACAGAATGTCTCTCATCAACGAAAACACTTTGACTGGAAATGCACTAACTTCTGTAGATCAATACTTCACCCCTGCCAAGGGGGGCCGTGTTATGGTCAAAAAGTTTCTTATCCTCATCACGGATGGAGAAGCACAAGATCCTGTGAGAGAGCCTGCTAAAGCTCTTCGGGACAAAGGTGTGGTCATCTTCTCTGTGGGGGTGTTTGGCGCCAATAGGACGCAGCTGGAGGAGATCAGTGGGGATGGCAACCTGGTCTTCCACGTTGAGAACTTTGATGATCTAAAGACAATAGAAAGCAAACTCATTTTTCGTGTATGTGCTCTCCATGGTAAGTGACACTGTTATCCTTCAGGATGCTGGGATGTTAGCTGTTGACTTCATAGGGTGAACAGTGGGTTGTACCATGGGCTTGGACTCTATCTGGACTTTGGTGTTAAGTTTTGGTCTTATTTATGTTGTATTAGAACACCTGTGACCTCCAGGGATATTCCAGTTTAACAATCTTGTCAGCTAGTTTGGCAACAGAGCAGTCTGGCTGTGGAGACTTCAAATCTATTCCAAAAAGTTCTCAGAATTTTCCATTGAACTTAAAACTCTTCACTACCTGCATACCTAGATTTTCCAGAAGAAAATTTTAATCCCAAATGATTCCCCAGAATTGTTTCTTGCCTACCTGTAATCATTGTCAAATAGTAAATAACTAGAAATACAAATTCATCTTCCTTTTAGTTAAATCAAATCCAATCTCCTAAGCATACCCTCCCCCCAAAAATCCTCTTTATTTTAAAGATATAGTGTGTATTTTCATTCCTTCACCTTATTTTTCTCCGCCTCTATCAGTGAGGTATTTTACATTTGCCTGTTCGTGTATCTATCCCTTTGGAAAATTTTAATTTGTTACTTTTTAAAAATGATTGCTCAGGATCATCATTTTTATCTCACACAAACTGTAGTGCTTTTCAGGTTGTGTCAAGCAAATCTTTAGTTTGAGTCCATCAACTTTAATGGTTCTTGGATAAGAACTTGCTATAAATCCACACATAAGACTAAAAACACCTGTGCTTTTAAACCTACCACGGACCGTTATCTGTGTTTTGGATACAACAAAGAGAAAACACTGAAGTGTTGGTAAATTTGTTGTATGTTGTTCCCCTGGCAGCATAGAGACTTCCCTTGGACTATATTATTCAGAATTCTGTGTGAGAAATTTTCACAAAGTTAACAAACAAAATGTCTTAGTGTAAACTCTGAGTTTTAGGCAGTGGCACTGCAATTTCTCTCATAACAGCTTAGTCTAAATGGCAATGATCCTCAAACTCTTGGTAATGTTGAGACATTCTAAGACAGGTTGGCCTTAAGGCCACATCCCCACCTTTGAAATCCATGGAGCTCTTCCTGGTATTTCTTCATTTTGATAAACAACGTTTGTGGAGCATAAGATGAAATTTCAACTGACTCACACATCAAATTGACTCATAAACATCAAGTCATGTCATTGCCCCAGGTTCCTATGGATATAGTATGGGCTCATCCATAGCATCTTAGACTTAAGAATTTGAGACCTCATTGCCAGAAATAAGGATTGGAGTTACCATATGCGGGTAGAAAATGGAGAAAGTGAAATTGTGGAAGGCATATGGTTAAGTTACATGGGGAAGAGGGAAGGGAAAGAGGGGAGAGAAACCCCACCCTTTGGAGACCTGTCCAGAGTACTCACTTGACTTCCAATGAAGAGGAGATCTTGGGGCTGCGGGGAAGTGATAGGGCCTTAGCTCTCCCAACTACTTGGGGCCTTTCTGGGTTCTAATTCAGGAGGTGAGGGGAAGGAGCACAAATGAATGCAAAGAGGCGTGGTGCACATGGGACAGTTTGTCTAGAAGAAGCTGAAAAGACAGCTGCAGCCAGAGGGAGCAGGACAAAAATCCCAGCTGATACAGAAAGCCTCTGTGCTCTTTAAAAGTGCGGGCCAGTTTGGCAAACATCAGTCATATCTCACCATTATATTGATACTGAACTACCTTCTGATGTTTCCATTCAGTTGAAAGTCTGCCTAGCAAAACACATCACATGTCCTAATGAGATATAGCAGAACAGAGTGGTGTGGCTTAAGAATCACCCATTGCAGAGTCACTGTCAAGTACAATGTCTGCAGAATCATGGTCTGGGCAAGATGTACATCACTGAACCTCAGTTTCTTACTCTGTAAAATGGCAGCAGCCACCTCTAACAAGTGAGATGCAGTGTCTGGCACATAGTAGGTTCATGGCAGAGGTTAGTTTTTTCTCCCTTCTCAGCTTTCTGTGTAGAATACACTGGAGAAAGATTGTGATGCCTGCTTTCTTCTTCTTTCAGATTGTAAAAATATTAAAGTGTTGGACATTGTGTTTGTGCTGGATCATTCAGGCAGCATAAACACACAAGAGCAAGAAAGCATGATGGATCTAACTATCCATTTGGTGAAGAAAGCAGATGTTGGCAGCGACCGAGTTCGGATTGGAGCTCTCAAATACTCGGACTATCCTGAGGTTCTTTTCCACCTTAGGAAATACTCAAACAGATCCGCAGTCATTGAGCACCTGAGGAGGCGCAGGAACACCGGAGGGAATACCTTTACTGCCAGGGCCCTTGATTACACAAACATAATGTTCACGGAGGAATATGGCAGCCGCATCCATCAAAATGTGAAGCAGATGCTGATCATCATCACCGATGGGGTGTCCCGTGACCGAAATCTGCTCAATGAGACAGCACTGAAATTAAGAAACAAAGGCATTGATATCTACGCAGTGGGTGTAGGACAGGCCGACCAACTTGAACTTGAGGCTATGGCAGGGAGTAAAAACAATACATTCCATGTAGATAATTTCAACAAACTGAAAGATATTTACCCGCCTCTACAAGAAAAAATGTGTAGCAATGCACATGAGTGTAAGTTGTGATTTTCAGATCATATTCACCTTACCCCATTTCAGAACCTCTTGTGCCATTCCATTAATGGTCTCAGTGCAACCACTGAGCACCAGTTGCAGGCCAGACTCAGGGTTGCATGATTTGACAGAGAGACTTTTGTCCTCAAAGATCTAGGGCTGTCTAAATGGGATTATAGGCATTCTCTAGGGCCATAGGAAGTTGAAGTAGTCTAATGTGCTTTTCTAGATAAGAGCCACTAATACAGACAGAAGGATATGGGAGTTCAATATGGAGTAGTAGAGGCTGGTGGGTAGGAACAGGGAGGGAAGGGACCTAAGCTGGTTCCATGAGATACCACTGGGGTAGGGTAGGCTGCAGGTATCACACTTGAGGAAAGTGTAAGATTTGCCACTTGAGCTCAAAGTGAGCAACGAATTCATCTCCTTGGTTTCAGATACTAGATGATGGTATTATCTTTAAAAAAAATTGTGACTTTTCCCAAGGCAGCAGGACCTTCTCAATTCTGCCTGTTCTAGCCTGCCCCCGGACTTCCACCCTGAAATTTGGTCTCCTTGCCCTTAGTCGTGCCACCTTCCATTCCATTCTGAACACTGAGTGATATTCCTAACACACACTGGACTATTCACTGCTCTGCTTACAGTTTACAATTTCTGAATTCCTGAGTTCCATCTAGTCTTGCCCACATCGCCAACCTCATCTGTTTCTGCTCCCCACTTCACAATCTCTCCTGTCAATCTGAAATACCTCTGTAGCTTTGTACACAGCATTCTATCCACGATGAACACACCAGGCCATATTCCCTCACTACGTCTAGTTTGTCATGTTTCAACATTTATTTGCCAGTTTCCTGACCCAATACCTGACAATGATCCCAGTGTGTCTCCCAGATTCTGCACCTTCTATTTATCCTGGTGGTAGCACTGAACACATATTTGCTATTTCTTTATCTTTATCTGTCACAAAACTGACTTCCTTGGGCAGGCTTGGCCTCCTGTTTATCATTGGGTCCCCACCAAATCTAGTACACCACCAGGACTATAGTCTTTTCCTACAAAGATGGAGTCTGTTCTATTCTCATCTCCCATGCCTACCTTTTGGAGGTAGATACTGAGGCAGAGTCTAGGATGCATGGTGTTTATTAGGGATCCACACCTTGTGAAGGAAAGTGGGAAAGTAGGATGGGCAGAAGAAGTTGCACAGTGAGGCATGCTTGACAAAGTTCCAAACCAGGCAAAGAGCTCTGGAGTGTGTATTGCCCATTGGTGTTGTCCAGCATCAGACTAAGATGACTGGGTGGTTATGTCCCCTTCCCACTTAGTCCCCAGATGTGGGCTGCCCTGGGAAGGGCATGGTCTTTTGCAAGACTTCTCTCTGCAGTGAGGCTGACCCTGAAGGAGCTGACAGCCAGAGGCCCTCTGTTGACCACACTCCCGCAGCTGGGCAGGAAATCCTTCCTCGAAGATCTATCTGGGCAGTCCATCTTTGTGTCTACCAGACTACCCTTAGAAAGAACTGTGTGGCAGCTGGCATTCTTTTGTCTCAATTGTCTTTAGTAATCACTTTAGTGCTGCCCCTGTCTCAGCCACTGCATTTGATTGAACTGAGGGTAGAATATTATCCCTGGGTTATGGGACATTTCACATTGGATTTCAGGGAGATGACCCTTTGCCCTGTTCACTAGCCATTAGCACTTGTCCCATTACATTCTTTTTCTTTAAAATTTTTATTATGTTAATCACCATACATTACATCATTAGTTTTTGCTATAGTGTTCCATGATTCATTGTTTGTGCATAAAACCCAGTGCTCCATGCAGAACGTGCCCTCTTTAATACCCATCACCAGGCTAACCCACCTTCCTACCCTCCTCCCCTCTAGAACCCTCAGTTTGTTTTTCAGAGTCTATTGTCTTTCATGGTTCATCTCCCCCTCCAGATCCCCCCCCATTCTTCCCCTCCTATCTTCTTCCCTTTTTTTTTCTTAACATATATTGCATTATTTGTTTCAGAGGTACAGATCTGTGATTCAACAGTCTTGCACAATTCACAGTACTCACCATAGCACATACCCTCCCCAATGTCTATCACCCAGCCACCCCAGCCCTCCCACCCCACCCCCACTCCAGCAACCCTTAGTTTCTTTCCTGAGATTAAGAATTCCTCATATCAGTGAGATCATATGATACATGTCTTTCTCTGATTGACTTATTTCACTCAGCATAACACCCTCCAGTTCCAGCCACATTGTTGCAAATGGCAAGATCTCATTCCTTTTGATGGCTGCATAATATTCCATTATAT